>NW_024532779.1:0-199456 GCF_016097555.1 Gigantopelta aegis
ATAATCAAGGTCAAAAAATCTCTATTAGAAGACCATAGCAAATTTTAACTCTTATTATTCTCCTTAGTTTATTGTTAATAGAAAAATCACTCTGAATTTAAGGAAAACCTTAAGACAACCCATTACATCATCATTAAATGTATCATGTGAATTCGGTAAGAGTTAAAGTTAGTGATGTTGTGATGAAAAAACAGAAAAAATTAATAACGAAAAAAAACTACATAATAATTATAAATATTGAAAACAATATTTGTGTGATAATACTGATAATAAAACAATAAAAGTGAAATGAAATGATTAATAAATTTTATTATCGTTGAGTTAAAAAAGGCAATCTAGCTGTGATTGTGTATAAGAGATGATGTAATAATGATGTAACCAGCACATCATCAAAATGAGCTGAAAACTTTTAAAGCTAAATTTAAAAGAGAAAGAGATATATAAACTACTACATGCACTAGTCTAGAGTTTACTAATGGTAGCTTATCCTAAGTCACTGTGGTAAGTATGTGGTGTTCACTAGTCTAGAGCTTACTAATGGGTAGCTATCCTAGGTCACTGTGGTACTGATGTTCACTAGTCTAGAGCTTACTAATGGTAGCTATCATAGGTCACTGTGGTAAGTACTGATCGGTTCACTAGTCTAGAGCTTACTAATGGTAGCTATCCTAGGACACTGTGGTAAGTATGATATTCACTAGTCTAGAGCTTACTAATGGTAGCTATCCTAGGTCACTGTGGTAAGTACTGATGTTCACTAGTCTAGAGATTACTAATGGTAGCTATCTAGGACACTGTGGTAAGTAATGATATTCACTAGTCTAGAGCTTACTAATGGTAGTATCCTAGGTCACGTGGTAAGTACTGTTCACTAGTCTAGAGCTTACTAATGGTAGCATTCTAGGTCATTGTGGTAAGTACTTGATGTTCACTAGTCTAGAGCTTACTAATGGTAGCTACCCAGGTCACTGTGGTAAGTACTGATGTTTTCACTAGTCTAGAGCTTACTAATGGTAGCTATCCTAGGTCATTGTGGTAAGTAGTACTGGTATCTCTTACCTTGCTCTATCTCTTTCATCTATTACTCCTATCTCTAGCAACTCATCATTACTAATGTCCTTATATAAATCGTATATCATACAAATCCTGTTTCCACCATTGTGGACGTATACTCTGTAAACCATTTGATGTTAGCAAATCTTGTATAGTACTAGGAGTCTTGTGTGTGTGTGTGTGTGTGTGAGAGAGAGAGAGAGAAACATGTGTTGTTTACAATCAACATTACTATTACTAACTGAAGGTGTTTTGGACATTTGGTCTTTTGTTAGTGGTGGAGAGTCCCCTGATAGTTTAGTCCTTTTTGTGGGTACAGGAGGGTTATTTTTACCACGTTGGGTATAAACTACAACAGTAATTGGATATTATAGTAAAACAGATGATGAGATGAAACTCACTAAAAACCAATGAAACCAAGTCCTCTTGGTTTTTCGCTTACTGGTGGTCTACTGTGAAAACAACACAACACAACATAGTCCTTATTTGGATTATAACATACTATATTATGTTAGTAATGATATTATAAATATATATTGTAGTATATTAGTACTGTGTTATTACAATATATTGGAGTATATCGTACTGTGCTAGTACAATATATTGTAGTATATGAGTACTGTGCTAGTACAATATATTGTAGTATATTAGTAATGTGCTGTACAATATATTGTAGTATATAGTACTGTGATAGTACAATATATTGTAGTATATCGTACTGTGCTAGTACAATATATTGTAGTATATCGTACTGTGCTAGTACAATATATTGTAGTGTATTAGTACTGTTTTAGTACAATATATTGTAGGTGTATCAGTACTGTGTTATTACAATATATTGTAGTATATCGTACTGTGATAGTACAATATATTGTAGTATATTAGTACTGTGCTAGTACAATATAGTTGTAGTATATCGTACTGTGCTAGTACAATATATTGTAGTGTATCAGTACTGTGCTAGTACAATATATTGTAGTGTATTAGTACTGTGTTAGTACAATATATTGTAGTGTATCAGTACTGTTTATAATTGTAGTATATCGTACTGTGCTAGTACAATATATTGTAGTGTATCAGTACTGTGCTAGTACAATATATTGTAGTGTATTAGTACTGTGCTAGTACAATATATTGTAGTGTATTAGTGACTGTGTTAGTAAATATATTGTAGTGTATCAGTACTGTGTTATAATTGTAGTATATCGTACTGTGCTAGTACAATATATTGTAGTGTATCAGTACTGTGCTAGTACAATATATTGTAGGTATAGTACTTGTTAGACAATCTATTGTAGTGTATCAGTACTGTGTCTATTGTAATATATCGTACTGTGTAGTACAATATATTGTAGTGTATCAGTACTGGTAGTACAATATATTGTAGTGTATCAGTACTGTGCTAGTACAATATATTGTAGTATATCAGTACTGTGCTAGTACAATAGTCTTATATTGTATATCAGTACTGTGCTAGTACAATATATGTAGTATATCGTACTGTACTAGTACACTATATTGTAGTATATCGTACTGTGGTGTATTACAATATATTGTAGTGTATCAGTACTGTGCTAGTACAATATATGTAGTTATCAGTACTGTGTTAGTACAATATATTGTAGTGTATCAGTACTGTGCTAGTACAAATATATTGTAGTGTTCAGTACTGTGCTAGTACAATATATTGCAGTATATCATTACTGTACTAGTATATATATTATCTTTACATTACTTACTGTATATGTATAGTATGCCTAGTATTGTGCTAGTATGTATTAGTATTGCACTAATGTTGTACTAATGTATTGTGTTAGTATTGTACTAATGTATTATAATTTACTTAGCATGAGCGCTGTTTTGTCTCTTGGACCTGGTGGTAAAGGAAGCGTGGTAGCTGAGGTTGGTGAAGTAGGGATGGCCTCAGGATAAGTAGGTAATGGTGGTGACCCTCCAGAATATGATCGTGAAGATGTTGATGTGGCTAATGTAGATGACATTGTTCTGAACGTTGGAATATCCCTACGTTTGGGAACTGGAGGTAGGGTGTCACTTCCTTGTCGTCCAGGAGGGAGAGGCATTGGTGGGCGCTGGAAGCCATCATTGTCAGGAACAGAGGTACTAAAGTTAGATGAGGGTAGAGGCATAGGTGGACGGTGGCAAGAAGCACTACACCGAACGTGGAAATGGTAAAGGGGTCGATATTCGGTTGCTTCCCCTCCACTTTGAGGACGAGAATGGAAAGAACCAGTTGAGCTAACTCCACCTCCTACATAAAATGTTGACCTAGAGCCGACAGAAGTAACTAAAAAGATAAAAATAATTTGTGAGTACTTAAACATGAATTACATACTTTCCTCAACTTCTGATTCTAATAAAGTCCAAGTTTCCTAAGAGACAACATTAAAATACACTAATAAACACTGTTTACAAGACTTACCATAAAGGTCTTTCTCTGTGTCACCATAGAGTGGGACTATAATGATCCATTGTGACATGTATCATACATCTATAGAGGACATGTAGATATTCTTAGTTTGTTCATGAAACTTACTCAAATTCTCCTAAGAAAAGTCCTTGATGGATTAGTTCACGAGTTACAGATTGTGGATAAGGGTTTATAACACTTCCAAGAGCGAAACACAGCACTCAGCTAAGAATAGAGACAATGATCAATGAATAAATTAATAAGAGTATATACCGTAAGGCTCATCACTATCTGTAGATTTCAACATCAATAAAATATGTTGTTGCTCCAAATATTCCTGTTCTAGTATCACAGGAGCAATCTGTGGATGGAGTCAGTAGTGTCATGTGATTAGCAGCACTATCTAAATTTACCTTAGCTACAGGTTCATTATTGTTCCATTCAGGTCGTAAGTACCTTCCATCAACTAATTCTGTAAATGTTTGTTAGGATCTGTTTTAACAACACCTGAAATGAAAATGTAATTTTAGATAGAAAACAAAATTTTGTATAGACAACCTTCAAAACAAACTGAATGTATTTCAATATAAAAGTGAGTCCCTGTGTTTGTCAGGATCTAGAAAGAAATATAAAAGCAGTGTTAACTTGTATATATTACAGTACAAACTAATGCCAAATAGAAATCAATGTGTGCTAAGAATTATCAAACATATACCTTAGCTGAGCATCGTTGGAGGATAATAAAAGTGCTATTATGTCCACTGTGAGCTGTACATTGATGACACACATAAGATAAGGGTTTTAAAAATAATTATACCTTTATTTGAAGCATGCTGTTTGAAACCACCAATTTGAAATGTTGAAAAAACAGGACAATGATCACTGGTCATTATATTATTGGAACAACCTATATAACAATTGTCTTTGTAATTGTTGTAACACAAATATATATTATAGTTTTATTTATTCATCAATCCTTCCATACCATATGATGTATTATGTATCCTTGATCCGGGATATGATTTCCACAAGACTCGGTCGCAAAAAGATGGTTCATTAATACGGTACCTGACCTTTTCTTTTTAATATATACATAACTACCCATAGTTGTTTTCTCCTTACGAAAACGATATGTGGGAGGGAAACAAAATGGAGGTTCCTCTGAGACAGAGAAAAGAACAAAGTATTAACTTTTGCATTCAGATCAGCAGATTTAGGTGCCTTACCAAAACCAACAAAAACTTTCTTTTTTCTCCATTCTCCTCTTCAATTGGTCAGCACAATAAATTGGATTGATATCAGCATTTTGCGCATGCTTTATTATGTCCTGAAAAATGGATGAATGAAACAGATTAATGGACAGACATTTTATTTACATACCTTTGGATCTAGTTCAACACGATAGTTGAGATCACCGAAAGAAGAAAAGATGATTAAATTGGTGAGTCAAATCAAATTGGCTCATGTGCTTATGTTTCATGTTGCCATTCCTTTTAAGATATCATGATAATTTTGGTTACGCCCTAAAGTTGAACAGGTAAATTGACACTAGATGGACGGACTATATTGAACAGACCTGTGACATTCTCAGTGCCTGATGTTAATGAGCAGCAATAAACCCAAAGAAATATTGTTAATAAAAAACGATATTCCAACACCACCTTTTATTACCCCCAATGTGTTACCTTATACCAGTTCGTACTAAAGACAATGGCATACAATAATACTAATATAATTATTGAGATACCAACACTAGATAACAAATTATAACTAATTATAACAAATATAATAATGATAACAAACAATGAACAATCACAAGATAGATAACAATACATATAACAATAGACAAAACAATAGAAAAACAAACCTGAGTGTGTTCTACATGAATGATTTTCTTGGTATGTTCTGGTTGACCAGTATGACAAGTCGTTATACCCAGAGAGTCTGTGATGTCACACGTTCATATTCAACATCAACAAGGTTCTTCAAAACAGACTTCACTTTAGCTACCCCCACCATTCCCTTGCTCCCATTCCCGACTCTAATATATATAACATGCTAAATGTAATTGTTTACAAGACATTTACATGTAAGTAAGTAAGAGGTTAGATGTAGCACCACTTGCCTGAGTACCAATAGCATAAATGTCATGTGCAGGAGCAATTCCTTTGTCCATGTTCTGCCCCATCCATCAGATTTAAACCAAGAGTCAATATCAGTGGGTGGTGCACTGTCACCTTAAAAACAAAGAAGATAACACATGTCATATTTAATACAACTTAATTGCAGGGACATACCCCCATATTCAAGTACCGATAAAAACTGAAATGGAATCAGGATCTTCATGAGTATGTAGTTTGTTGCGAATCATTTGAATTAGTTGACAGAAATGTTCTCTCGCCTACAACAAGTTTATATAACCAGTTTATCAAACCAGTTATATAGATGAGGGGAACGTACTGCATACTATTGAAAGACGTAGTCCTTTCTGTTGTGCCCTTCAAACAAACACACCTAACTTCTGTCTTTTGATCGAGATTTAATAAGTTGAGTCACTAAGAAAGAAAAATAGAGAAGTGGACAAACAACAAACTAACTTACCTTGATTATGATAGAATGTTTGTCCTCCTCCTAAACTCTCCTTGTTGCTGATAGTAAGCTTAACATCTTTTATATGAACTGATAAACACATATTCTTTTTGGCTCCAAGTTGTTCCAACTTCACCTGCAGAGGGTGAAGGCAGCAGTCTATTCTTTAGTCCATCCATCAATCCATCCATCCATTTGTCCATCCATTCTTTCATCCATTGATCCATTTTACATACATCAAAGGAGACTTCATTCATCAAAGAATCAGAAGCACCTTGAAAGGATGCAGGTTGTGATAAAAACCCTTTATTAGATCCTATTAAACTAGCACCTAAATCCTTATAGGTAGAGAATGCTATATATACAAAAGCAAAGCTATTTTTAGTAACATGACATCATAAGACTGACAGTAGTCTCTAGTTTCTGCACAGATGCTGCACAATCACTTAATTTATAATGAACAGAGTCAAATGAGTTGTCTTGAGGTGATTGAACGACGAGTTTTAGTGGACTGTGTGGCTTGCTTAGCTCCACCCACTCGATCTAAAAGAGTCTGAAGAACTTCTATTTGAGCTATAAGTGCATCCAGTTGCTAGGTAACAAAATATAATATAAGTTCAATAGATATTATACTAACTTGTGAGTCTTCTCTACTTCTTTGCTTAGCAGCTGTTTAAGACGAGCAGGTTCAGGAGCTAAAGAGCTCATGGTATCAATATCAATAGCAACATCTTCAGTAAGATATTTTTTGAGATTATCCTGAAAGTCAGTATCCACTCTATACAATAAATAATTAATGGAATGCACAAATGGAAGTAACTAATATTAAGTTAGAGGCGATGAAACTTACTGACTAAGATCCACTTTAGCTAATGCAGCTAAAAGATATTTAGTGATAGCAGAGTCTGAACGATCATTAGATTGTTCATCGTCTTCTTGCTCATCATAATCTATAAGAGAAGATAGGGTTAAAAACTAAAGCGAGACATTATTAAAACGAACCATCATCATCGTCATCATCGTCATCATTTTTCTGTTGATCCAAATCCTCGTAAGACGGGTGGTGGCTTATGGGTGTGGTCAAACCCACAAAACTATACCTCTCTTGGGTTGGCTATAAAAACTCGACTAATTCATCCAGTGACAGAAACCTTTTTGCTGGAACCTTCTTGAGACTATAGAATAGTAAACCAAGCAAGAAAATCTATTATACAAAGAACAATGGTTCTAACTTGTACAGAGAGAGAACAGTCATCATTAGGTAGAATACGATAATGATGAATTCTTTGCTGGTGACTAGTGATAAAAAAATACAATGAAAGTTTGACAAGAGCTTACAATATATAAACTGCTACCATTACATTTAGAAGTCATAATGTATTATATCTATAAATAATACCTTTGTAATTTGATACCTAATAATGTGATATAGCGTATAATTAACTATATTGTATTGTTATATTATCTTTCCATTATTAGTAAAACAATATATTATCTATCTCATTATTATACATTTATACAGGAGTATAATAACCATTTTTTTATTCGAAGATAATAGTGTTATCTAAACAAATAACTACTTCTTATCTACTATGTCACTATTGAATAACACACACACTAAATATCATAGTCTCTAATACTTTGGAACACCAATTAAACTATATTATTAAAATTAGCAGTTAAGTTTATTAACAAGAAACATATACTATATCTTCCAGTGACAGATTGTCCATCATTAGTAAATGGTTATCTTTTTAGCTGTCATCCATAAATGGTAAAAAGCAATGTACTAAAACAACAACTATCATTTAAATGGGAACTCAACTAACAGTTAATTTTGTGTTGACTGTTACACACACGCACGCACATGAAAGCTAAATATACAAGATATGGTTTACAAAACTACTTCTGGGGAAGACATACCTGTATATATATATACTGACATAGTTTGTATATTGTCGCCATTAATGTATACAATGTATAGTCTTTGTATGCATATGAGTGTGTGTATCTATGTGTTATGATATTAAAGGAACCAGAACTGAAAAGACAAAGCTTGAATAAAAATAATAAATACAGAAATGGAACAATCTAAATAAGTATAGAGTCATTGACAATATTGGTACATGCAAACGCCTATGAAACAATTGTAATTCAGTCTAAAAACACAAGAAATGTCAATATGAGGTCAAGAATATAAAGATTGCCAATTAACACATCTATTTAGGATTCTCATAGATACAGAGCTTTACAACTACCATTAAACCTAATTATACTTACATCAGAGACAGTACGTATGCTCCTTTCATGGATTCTGATGGACGAATTAAGAATGAGCCATCTTTTCCGCGACTGTCTACCAGCAAACGTTCCGTTGCCATACGTCCAAGATTGCCATGGAACCATGGCCTGTTAGCTTCTGACATTATGATGACCAAAAAGATGCGTGTAATTCTAAGAGAGAAGGGCTCCTTGGCTTGAAAAATAAATAAAAACTAAGTTATGATTAAAGGGGGGAACTTAGGGCCAGTAATTTAAATTTAAACATGCCACGCCTTCCACGAGAATAATTAATTGACCTGTCCGAGACTCGACCAAATCAAACAATTATGACTCAAGTTTTTCTACCTTGTGAGAGCGAACACTGGCAAGAAGACAAACGCTATTTCATTCTTTTTCTCATATCAAATCACCAAATGAATTCAGAAAGCTAGTCAATGAGCATACCTCAATATTATCACAGCAAAAAGCTGACACTCAACTGGTTTTTCTTTGTCCCAGAGACTCTCCTGTCTACAAGGCCTAGCAGTATTTCTCACAGAAATTGCTACAGATGACGAGAAGAATATGTTTTTTCAGACAACTTTGCCTTTTATATGTCGAAGTGCATCATGTCTTGACGTTTCTAGTGCCAGAGGACGGGATCCCTTTTCTTCGTCAACAAGAAGGGTAGCATACCACAAGATAGTAATAATTATCCTTTTACTAATTTAGGGCTACAGTTTCTTTAGGTTGTAAACTTATTGTTTCATTAAATGCTAATGCTTTCGTATGTACATTTCTCATGTTCATCCTTTGGGAAAAGAAACAGGGGATTTAAACAATTTACCTTTCAGAGGTTCTTTTAAATTTACTTCTGGAGAGTAAGATAAAGAAATGCATACTTTTATTTAGTCTTCATTTGCTAATCATGTGTCTATGTGCTCTTATGTGTCCATTTTACTGAAGCCATTTTGTATCCATTCATTTGTATATCATCCATGTGTCCATTATACCATCTATGCGGCCATTTTGTACTTCCTTCATTCGTTTGTTTTTTTTGTGAAAGTAAATCAAGACAATCATCACAGACAGCTAAGTTACGTTGTATACTTAACTATTTTCACCGACTGTTGCTCGAGAGGAAGATGGGTGTACCAGGAATTGTTACCTTTACTAGACAAGTAGGTATAACAGAACAGCTGTGATTTATACAGTCCTTTAAGGACTACATTTAAATCTCATTGGAGCACGACATACATAGTGATTATAGTGATTTGTAAAGTAATTGAATAATTGTTAAAATTCAATAACACTCTAAATAAATTATTAATAAAATAAATGTGTCTATGACATCACTAGTGCTAAACAACAGCTGCATTTTTCATTGAATACATATCAGATTATATTACAGATCAAATTGTTTGATGTTTGACAAATAGATACAATATTTATATGTTATTATTGTATATTATTAGATGATAAATTATTGATTATTAATGGATGTGAATTATTGTATAATTTTTATTATCAGGTGGTGGACTATGATCAGATGCCATCCATACAAGACTGGAGAATGTCTGAGTATCCTTTGTGTTCTGTCTCAGTAGACAATACCAAAAGTCATCGAAGAGACTGGTAGCAGGAGTCTACAGGTTGTATATTTCGTAAATTATGTTATTTTTATATGTTTGTCCCTTTTAGGTGGATTTTGCAGCAGCTCATATTGGAGGTGGGGTTGGGTTTTGGGTGGAGGGCGTGTACAAGAGGAGATTCGTTTCTCAATATGTCCAGAGTTATTGGTCTCAATGTTAATAATGGATGCAATGGATTCTAATGAAGCAATTATAATAAATGGTTTTGAAAGATTTTCTTATTATGAAGGCTATGCTGCTACTCTGAAATATGGAGGAAATTTTGAAGACGCTTCAGAGGTATATATGTGGGTATACAAAGCCTTATCTAAATAACAATAATAAGTTTATTAACTATTCATAAAATGTGTACACAAAGCCACACCCAATAATAGTAATAGTTTATTAATTATTATTTATGTGTTTTGTGTAAATATTCAGAGAGATGTCTATGGTAATCTCAATACCAGTTTAGGGCTATTAATGCAGTCAATTTTCAAGGGAAGTTCAAACCTGAGGAACAGTACCATGAAGGAATGGTCCTCCGAGAATTAAACAAGGCATTGTTGGTTTTTTATGTAAGGATGAACGTGGAGATTTAATGATGGATCAAGTGGCTTTGCATCAAGGAGAGTATGAAGAGATGGAACCAGAGTTAAATCTGACAGAGACAGGTTCTCAGGTTACTGATCCTGATGAAGAAGAGGAGGAAGTGCACTTGATGAGTCAGGTCTGGTGGAATATGCCACTATATGTCTAGTGATATACTTACTGATGCTATGAAGGACCTATCAACCAATTAGGGACAATGGTTTGTATATATAGTACATGGGCATGGACATATCTTGTTTTCAGACAAGAAAGCGATTGAGTCCTATGCCAGTGACTTAGTCAGTGATATATTTTCTAGTGTTAAAACGTCTCTAGCACATGATCACTCACCAGCTGGTACTAATAGAACCTGAAGTACAAACACATGCTACCTCTACCTAGAATTACTTGTAAGTATTATCTCTAGTTGTGTGGTTGCTATGGTTACTACAATATATGTAGGAGGAGCCAAGTAGTCGTTCATCCAATATACTGGTCAGCCAATGTTGCCTATTGAATTTGTCGAAAGTTGTAGTAGAAGATGCTGTCCAAATCTGGTGTCAAGGAGAGTATTGAGAACCCCCATCTCCTTTGGCTATAGGGTTAGTTCAACCAACTGTCATTGATGTGCTAGCTGAAACAGTTAACTACGATGTGTTAGAAGGTATCACAATGCAAAACATCTAAAAAGACTAAAGCTGGAAAGAGCTCAACTGGATTGAGTACCAGCAGAAAGGGAGGACTCATAAAGGAGGACCTGTTCAAAAAGATCCCAAAGGCCACTCTCGGCAGCTCTCTGGTGGACGTCATTTCAAGCCAGTCTCCATGACAGATGGCTCAGATTTGTTGGATCAATGTCCCTACAGCCTCTACATCTCGGATGAGTATAGCGTGGTCTACTACTTCTACTCGAGATGATGATTCTTTACCACCATCGCCAACAGAAACTGGGACAGCTTAGCTCTCCGAATGGTTGGAACAATTGATGAGTTCAGCTCAATGTTAGCAGACATTGTTCTTAGAGATGCTATAGCTTTGGCAAAACAACCAGAGGATTTGGGACCACATTTAGATTCACATAAAGATGAGACATGTGAAGATAAAGGCTTGTCTAAGATTTGATACTTTTCTCACAGCTTACGAGAGGCTGGTTCACAGTATTCTCTGGATATTGTAAATGAAGGATTATTAACTTTTTCACCACGATGGCACAATATTCAAAAAAATGTGCTTAGACCTGTTGCTACGGGTAACTGGGGGTGTGGTGCTTTTAAAGGTGATCCACAGTTGAAGGCATACTACCAAGGGATGGCTGTCTCTTCTTGCGGTCGACAGAACTCAAATATTATCCTTTTAAAGAGAGCTAGGTGTAGGAACAAGTAAGTAAAAAACATTTTTATACACAATTTAGTAAAACTCAATCCTTTAGCTAACAGAGGTTGTAAATAAAATTACAGCTGCCTCTACCACTGTGGGACAACTGTGTTGTTCATTCTAGAACTATGTTCTAAGAGGACCACAGGAGATACAAGGGAAACACTTTTTTGATTATCTCCTCAAAAATAGTTGTACTTTTTGTTGTTTGAGAATTTTGATTTTTTTTTCTAAATAAAATTACCAAAAATGAAAAATTGCAAAACTTGACAGTAAATTATTCAATTAAGAACACATTGTGTCATTCCTTTTCCTTTTATCAGAAGGATCTCGGAAGTGTAGAAATACACACGAAAAAACAAGACCACACCCACCATCATTGAAAAAGCACTCAGATAATAAGGATAAGCGGAGTTAATAAATCTTTCATATTGAGTATGTTCGTATGGCCTCACAGATACTTGTGTAAAAACTTTGAAGATGAGTATACCAAGTCGACTGTAGTCCACCTTGAACTGGAACACACGTAAACATCAGGTAACTCAAAAATTCACATAAAATGTCCCATCTTTTGTTTTGTGAGAAAGGTACGAACAAAAGGATCAATTCGAAAAAATTCTAGCTGTACGTCAGAACCCTTATAAGGGATCCACTTATCATCGACTTAGTTCTTCAATCTCAATAAAGTAGTAGACAATATCTCGAACAGTGTAAGACGAAGGTGGTTCCTCTTCTCCGTCTCTGTGATGACGTAACCTTTCCACTTCGGAGGACACCCTTCTCTTTAAAGACCCACTCAGAAAGGGACCTGCCCATGGCTTCATTCCCACTCTGAGCATATCCTTTGGAACCAGTAAGGGATTTTTGAACTGGGGCTGCAAAATAATTCATTGCTAAAAAAGTCTATGGAACCACAGAATACAACACGTGCATTATTTCTAGCTTGAAGACCAGCAATTAACAAGGTACTTTTACCAACAGCATGAGGATATTCTGTAATCTCTCGAGAAGGGGCTATATGAATAGGATGTAGTGTATCCATTCATTATTTCTAGGACTAAGGGATTGTCTGTATCAGCTATGAGACCCAGCCCACGGTATAATATTGGATTGGTGTTACTACAACAATAAGATGTGAATTAATAATGTTGGATTTATCTACTACTAAACGAGTGTGGTCTCCCTGGTCGTTATGTCGTAATTAAGATGATCAATGACAGCTGTTTCTCGTTCATCGGGTTCAATGCCGATTTCTATTGCAAAATCCCTCAAGATATCACCAACTTGTGAGCTAGCAGCTACTAAAATATTGCCTCCCTGGTCTACAAATCCAGTTAGTGATGGTACATCAAGGTTCCTCCGAACTCTTCGATGATGGTGCAAATATGATCAAATGATCATATAAGTATTCCCACTATTTGGAAAGAGCAAGGCTTGAATCATCAGCCATCTTGAAAACCAATTGAAAACCCTCTAGAAGTCAGATCGTCAAAAAAATATTGAATGTCTGTCTTTAATGAAAAGGTTTTCTAAAAGGGACTAAAGTTTCTTGCCACTTTTAGTGGCCACGGACATGGAAACGACAGCCATTATGACTGCAACCATTTGAACAGCGCCATTTTTCTTATTGTTGGACAACTTGTACATGAGGGTGGTAGTAGGTGTAACTGAACATGCGCACAATAACCAAACTCCTCGTGACATACCATATTGGGTTATAAAAGGAAATGATGTATGGTTAATCAGCAAATGGGTATTATAAGGCGAGCAGTTACGGCAACAAAAAGCAGAAGGCCTTGTGGGCTAAAAGAGGTGGTGAGAAATACCGAAGAGAAGTAATCTGCTGCCTGTCTCAGTCCACATTGTCACCAGAAGCGCGAAATATAGTTTAATATTGATGAATTAGCAAACTACAGAAAAGATTCGAATAGTGGTGTATTGAAAAGAAAGGTAGGTGAGGACTTAATTCTCAGTCTTCGATTTGAAGAAGACAAGATGGCGTCACACACATAGAATCATCGGCACCTTTACGATCTGTAAAAACGAGTTCAGTTTGGCATTACTTTTTCCTGAAGAAATAGTAAGTTGTTGTATATGAACAAAGCCATTTAAGAAGAGACATCAATTAAAAAACTAAACTTTATCATTTGTAATCATATATGATAAAAACACTGCAGATACATAATTACAATCCACTATTTATACAGAAAACGAATGTCAGTCACAGTCCCGGATGGAAATCAGTATCCATACACTATGGAAGGGGGGCGACCAAAATTAGGAGGGCTAATGGACCCTCGTCAGGGAGTAGTAGTAGACCGACTCTCGGATGTCAGACCTGTGCTGGAAATATGACCACCTGTCCAGGACACTTGGGCATATTGATCTTGCAAAACAGTTTTTCATGTTTGTTTCATGACAAAAGTTTTGAAATTAATGCGATGTGTATGTTTTTATTGTTCACGCCTACTTATTGACCCCGGTAGGTTTGTGATCACATGACCATCATATGATAATCATGCTACATGCATTTATATGACATGAATTACAGTGACATGAGATTAGTATTTTAAAAGTGGTAAATGTATATAGCATGTGGGTGTTATATTAAGATCCATTTCACTTCTGTATTAGATATAATACATTATCTAAATGGTATTGTAATCACATGTTTCATCTAATAATGTAGGATGATGAGAAAGTGAAGGAGATATTGACAAAGACAAGAATGTTTCCTCATAAAAGACTTCAGTACATATATACGTTAGCTAAAGTGAAAAAAGTATGTGATGGAGGAGATGTGGTAGACAAAAAGTTTGATACAACAGTTACTGAAGAGGAACCAAATTGGGTAACTAATAAATTACTTAATTATAATAATTATTAATTAACAAGTGAGTATTGCTATTTTGTAAACAGAGTCGTGGTGGGTGTGGTCGTTTTCAACCAAAACTTCGCAAAACTGGACTGGAGATTACAGCAGAATGGAAAGAAGTCAATGAAGACTCACAAGAGAGAAAACTTGTTGTGTCTGAGAAAGGGTACTAGAGATTTTCAAGAAACATGTCAAATGAAAGACTGTCGTATACTTGGGATGGATCCTGTCTTTGCCCGTCCTGATTTTATGATAGTGACGTGTTACCTGTTCCACCATTACCAGTCCGACCAGCTGTAGTCATGCAGGGGTCAATGCGTAATAATGTGGGTGAAGATTCTATTTGTATTGTGTACTTTATCTTTTGTGCTATACTTTAGGACGACTTGACACATAAATTGGCAGACATTGTTAAGGCCAACGAGCAGCTGAAGAGAAATGAAATAAATGGTGCTGCTTCACACATCATTGAAGAGGACATAAAAATGCTACAATTTCATGTGGCAACATTAGTTGATAATGAGTTACCAGGCATGCCAAAGGTATGTAAATTCCTTTAATAGGTTTTGTACAACAATAATACAAATTTATTTTATATATTAGGCTGTTCAACGAGGTGGACGACACTTTGAAATCAATCAAAACAACGTCTTAAAAGCAAAGAAGGTAGTATCCGTGGTAACCTTATGAGGGGAAAACGAGTGGATTTCTCAGCTCGAGCTGTATTACTCCTGATTCTAATCTAAGTATTGATCAAGTGGGTGTTCCACGTACTATTGCACAGAATTTGACATTTCCTGAACTTGTTACCCCTTTCAATATTGACAGGTAAAACATGTGATAAGACATGTGATATCATGTGATTATCATGTGTTGCGTGCTGTTTGTTAGGATGCAGGAGTTGGTAGCTAGAGGTCATAATCAGTATCCAGGTGCAAAGTACATCATACGAGAGAATGGAGAGAGAATAGATCTTCGTTATCATCCAAAACCAAGTGACTTACATTTACAATTCGGCTACAAAGTAAGCTGGCTAGTACAGACAAGTATATGTATCCTTCTCTTTGTCTCTCTGTTAGGTGGAACGTCACATTGTTGATGATGATTTGGTAATATTTAATCGTCAACCTACTTTACATAAGATGTCTATGATGGGACATAGAGTTAAAAATATACCTTGGTCTACCTTTAGACTTAATTTAAGGTAAATTAATAACTCAGATATCTTATAATGCTGGTATCGTTTTCTGTAGTGTGAGCCACACCCTTATAATGCCGATTTTGATGGTGATGAAATGAATCTTCACGTCCCCCAGAGTATGGAAACACGAGCAGAGATTCAGGAATTAATGATGGTCCATCGTAATATTCTCACACCGCAGTCAAATCGTCCAGGTTCATGGGAATTGTTCAAGATTCTATGAGGCTGCCACAAAGTTCACCAAAGAGATGGTTTTCCTTGAGAAAGTAAGTTATTATAGTAAGTGTATCTATTTATTATAAAGCACACTAGGACGGTCTCATGATGAAATCTTTTGATGTGGTTGCCAAACATGGGGATGGAAAAAATGCCTCAACCTGCTATATTTAAAACCCAAACCAATCTGGACTGGGAAACAGCTGTTCTCTCTTATTATCCCTGTAACGTGAATCTCATCAAGACTCACTCCACCCATCCAGATGACGAAGATAGTGGTCCTACAAATGGATCTCTCCTGGTGATACAAAGGTCAGTTTAGAGTTTAAGGGAAATTAAGAGAAAGATGGTAGATGGCAAATCTTATATGTTTTGTGTTTTCTAGGTTCTAGTTGAACATGAGAATTGTTGTCCGGGCATTTTACCAAGGATACATGGGTAACAAAGTGTGTTCTGATGCACTGTGGGATGTATGGAGTTGGTGGTAACGATGTGGCCCGAGAGTTCTATGGCAATATCCAAACTGTTGTTAATAATTTCCTCATGGTTAGAGGGGTCACAGTATTGGTATGGAGATACTATTGCTGATAACTGACGTATAATGATATACAGAAGCAATCAGAGCAGCTAAGGTAGGATGTGGTACCACCTGTACAACTACTTACTACTACTACTACTTGTATAGTAATAGTATATCTATAATATGGTATGTTTTCTTTTAAGAATGATGTTGGTAGAAGTTATCAAGAAGGCACACAATAACGAACTAAAACCACTCCTGGAAATACTCTTGCGTCAAACTTTGAGAACCAAGTCAATCGATATACTCAATGAAGCTTCGTGACAAGATGGTAGTTCAGCACAAACGTAGTCTCTCTGACGTTTAACAATTACAGAGAATTGTGGTTACTCTGGATCCAAGGGTGCCAGATTAAATATTTCACAGGTAAAGGGTCTGGCATCATTTGTGGGGGTCTAGGTTAAATTCACCTAAATAGGTTATTGAGTGTGTGGGTCAACAAAATGTGGAAGGAAAACGAATTCCCTTTGGTTTCCGTCACCGGACCCTCCCACATTTATCAAAGATGACTATGGGCCTGAAAGTAAAGGATTTGTGGAAAACTCATATCTGCTGGTCTGAACACCGAATGAATTCTTCTTTCATGCTATGGAGGGAGAGGAAAGGTCTCATTGATACTGCAGTAAAGAATCAGAGACAGGGAGGATGTGATAGTCTTGTAAACGTTCGCACAAGTGTGTAGTAAGTGGTTAAGTGTGATGTGTTATATAGCTGTCTCTATTATAGTTAATAATTACATCATAGGAATGATTCAGGTGATTTGTCATGCCACTTCTATCCTCTCAGGTTATATTCAGCGCCGTCTATAAAGGCTATGGAAGGGACTTATTGGCACATTATTATGGCACTGTGAGAACTCTAACTCTCAAATTGATCGCAGCTGTGTTATGGAGAGGATGGTATGGATATGGGGCATGTGGATGGAATTCCACAATTACACCAACCTATTAAACATTCTAATACTGGCCTTTAAAGAGAAGATTTTATTTTGACTGTACCAATCAGAGGTAAGTGTTCTTATAGGTAGTGAATGTTTCAATATTTTCTCCCTTTATAGACACAATTACGACATTGTCTGAAAGAGGAGGTTGTCCGTGATTTATGAAAATTACTAATGCTCAATCTAAAATGGAAGAAGAGTATTCAACAACTCAAGGAAGATCGTGAGACCTTACGATCCCATTTTTTCCTACAGCAACAGCAAGGTATAATATAGTATTCTCTATAGAAAAGTATGGTCCAGATGAAATAAATAGAATATTGTGCTCTTTGATATATTCTTTATAATGATAGGTTTGCTTTCTGTAAAATATAACTCGATTAATATGGGATGCACAGAAAATTTTTCCATGTTTGACACTCGGGCTCCTGTTGATCTTCATCCTTGAAAGTATAATTGAGGGCTATGTGATTGTTGTGACAAACATATGTACATTCATATGATGTGTTGTAGGTGTTCAAGATCTAAGTAAAAAGCTTCGATCAGTCTTGTAAAGGAGCATGATTCCTTTATCAAAACCGGGCGCAATTAAGGCTAAACTTCTTGTCTCTATTTTCTCTTCGGCTCTAACTTTATGGTCTAAAAGAATGGCCAGAAGAGCCCAACTTTCCTTGGAATTGCCTTCTGTTTCTGAATGGGTAGCCTAGGTGAAATAGAGTGACTCCAGTTTCAACGACCTCCACCCTGGTCCTGTCCGCAGCACGAAATGTACTAGGGTGATTCTCCCTCCCCTCTGGGCATGTTTTGCAAGTCAGGTCAATTGTGATAGTCGCCACCCACACAGATGGGGACCCCTTGAATACATTTCATTATGCTGGGATTATTTTGCAGCTAAAATTGTCCACAACCTTGGTTGTGGCTCGCGCTCCAAGAGAGATTATCAATTTCCATAAGAAACCAAAGACTCCGTCTCTTACTGTCTTTTTCTTATCTTGGGACCAAGCTTCAAACAAGATGCTGAAAAATAGCAAAGTGGTCTCATACACTATATACGTGATTATCATGTGATAAGTTTAGTCCTATTTACACATGTGATTGTAGCATTGTTATAAATGTGATATCATTAGTGTATCATGTCGTATTATGTAGTTGTTTTATCATCGTTGGTATGTGTAGTTTACCATTTAGGAATTGTAGCAGGTGTTATCATGTGATTTTGTAGTCCTATCATGTGATTTGGCTGTGATGCTCAGTTAGAAACTATGATTGAAGTATGATCAAGGTTATGATTTTCATTATTATCCTGAAGCCAATTTTATTTCTACAATCATGATGTATTGTACTTAGATTCTCTAGGATGTTTCTCTGGTCATATTGAGCATACACTACTCTCCACAAAGTTGACCGCTAATACGGCCCATTTTTTATGATCCGGAGGATCCACAAAACCCAGTCATTGGGAAGATCAAGAGTTTTAGAAGGGCAGTTTTAATATGAATTGCACCGAAATTTGACTTTCCAAACAAGAATATCACCATGGTATACTATCGACTTTGACACTTGACAGAAAGAGAATGACGAATAAAAAAAACGACTATGGAACAAATTGCGATAACATCAGTTGCAACATTTGGTGATGATCTTTCACTGTATTTTTAATGAGTGCCAAGGCTGAGAAAAAAAATTAGTAATTTCATCTCGTAGACGTTAATGAACAGCGAGACCGAGAAATATCAATCTGAGGTGGCGTGTGACGAATCTTATTAGTCATATGACATGTCTTTTGTAGGCAGATGATGGGCACTTGATAACCTTGGAGGATGAAACTTCTTGCTGGCTGTCTGAAGGTAATCTAATCTGTCTGAACATGACGCTTAAGGCATTGAGCAATATCAAAAGTATATTTTCAAAAAGAAACAATGTCACTTCGTTTACATTATGTCATACGTGATAGTATGTCATTTATCTCCACTAAGACCACAAAAGAACTATTATGTTATAAGATGAACAGGTGAATTCAACTTTCAAGATGGGCATTTTGAGACATTGAGTTTAACCTTCTAAGTGTTTTAAGTGAATCCTTCTTGTATTCAGTGAGGAGCAAGACTTGTCTAATCACATTTATGAAATTTTTCAGGTTAGTCGTTACTGTCATGAAAAGGTGAATTGACAAAGGAGGCTAGTCAAGATGTGATATTTGGAGAATCGACCTGGTGTTTAACCTTTATGTTGTTTGCGGTATTGAACTGTTTGTACGAGCCTTGAAAGGACGGACCTCTGCAGTGATCTCATTCGATGGAAATAATTTCGTAGGTCATAGTACTTGCTCTGTATTTGTGAATGGCATGACCTGTCGTGGTCACTTATGGTGGGCACCATGCCATGGTGTCAATAGACAAGAGTGGGAGCACTGCTAGGTTGTTGTTTCCTTTGTGAGGTATTGAAGGCTGGTCGTAAAGCTTGGAAGTTAACGATAGAGTTATGTTCCTCTCACTTCTTAGTTTTATGTCTAATTATCGCATGCTGCTCATGCTGATTACAAAAAGGATAGGTGATGACCGTGCGAGGTCACTTACGGCATGTTACAGTCACTGCCAAAAGGAGAAGAAGTTGGATTCGAATTGATGCTAGATGTTCCTTTGAGGGTAAACTGTAAAGTGATGACCGATGGAAATATCGACAACAGTTTTGTATCCTTGATTGCTCTAGGACTAATTTTTGATAGAATGCACGCTGCCTCAATGCTGAGGTTGACAACCATTGAGAGTGAGTGAGCTACTCCAACTTACTGCTATGGATCAGCTGCCAAAAAGGGACGTGAAAAGGCAGGCATTCGGATTTGATTCTGCATGCCATGAAAATGCAAGTCAGTAATGGAAATATCGAACAACAGCTTGTATCATGATGAAGGGTTCAGTTTCCATATGTACAGCTGGTGGTGAAAACGCTGATATGCACATAGGCAGAGTGGAGCTCACTCCAATTTATAACTGATGGAGCAGGGATCAGGTGGTATGACACAAGAATGGGTGCACACTTTTCCAGCTGTCAATTTCACCGGTTATTCATTCAAGCCCGGGTGGTGCTGCACAGCATCGCCATTTAATACATGGAGGTGTGATACTCACCTGTAGTCATCCCTATGACGGCATCTCCACGGGGTCCACCCAGTCCAATTATAGTCAGAATCTGGGAGATATCCCAGACTCACCAAGGACTACTCCATTCTAACAGGGATTAAGTATTCCAGATATCTAGCTTCTCCAGCTAGTCTTCATACAGTCCAGCTAGCCCTCCTATAGCCCTGCTTGTGACTTTTAGCTATATAGTCCGGCGAGTCCATCATAACTCCCATCTTCACACTGTCATATTCCACCTACATCACCACAGCTTATGCCCAACAACACCAAGTTTATAGTCCTTCATCACCAAGCTATGCCCCTCAAGCCCATCTTACTCAACCATCTGCTCCAAGTTACAGCCCCATTTCTCCAAGCTATAGCCCCTCGTCACCAAGTTATAGTCGCTTTCCCTCCCGAGCTATAGCCCTTCGAGTCCTTCATACTCACGTCATCTTCTCGCCAGCGTTTAGCCTTCGCGTCACACCATTGGATTCATCACCATCGTCTCCAAGTTATAGTCCTTCGTCACCACTCCTATTGCCGTCCTCAAGTCCTCGGTCCAGTCCACAAGCCAATACTTAGCCCACGGCATCCAAATCAATCAATACTCGGCCCCCGAGTCCACATTATTCACCCTCGAGTCTCCGTCATTATCACCCTCGAGTCCAACCAGTATTCACCCTCGAGTGCCACAGTACTCTCCCTCAAGCCCAAAGTATTCTCCCTAAGGCAAGTCCAAAGTCATTCTCCCTCAAGTCCCAAATACTCCGTCTTCTCCCCCTATGTACACCTTAGCTCGCCAAAGTACAGCCCCATCATCGCCCTCGTAGTAACACCCAGTTCACTCCAGTTATACTCCAACATCTCCTCAGTATACTCTAGTTCACCTCAGTACAATCCTAGTGATGGTCCATAGTGAAACTATTCCCTTCACGCCCTACTTCTAGTATGACACCAGACTTCTCATACTCTCCCCTTCGCAACCACCCAACTTCGCCCATAGTCCCAAAACCCCTGAGAGTGAAGATGAGTCAGATAAAGACTGTGTCAGAAAGACACAGTGACTTTTTTGTTCCATATAATAATGTCTTTTAAGTCATTTTGTTTGTTTTTTTGTATTGGTTTATTGTTCTCTCTAATCACTCGAGTCATTTATTTGCGTACATGCAAAGAATTGTGTTTATTATTATAGATATTATATTTTTATTGTAAACAGTTGTTTTATAAAGCAATATTTGTTTTTGAAACTTGTAAACAGTTGTTTTATGTAAAACAAATATTTGTTTATAGCTCCGTCAACAATAAAAATAGAGAGACCTCTATCATGCAAATAAATTAATATTATAACTATCAATGGTTATTTTTTATATTATAATAATAAAAAGTAAAATAACTAAAAGATAGTATATTCAATATTTTAGTGTGAGAGTACCTTATGATAACTATAATATTGGTCCCCGTTAGTAATGTTTGTGTTTGATACTATACTCACTGTATTTTATCACGTTCTGCTGATACTTTAGTTTGATTTTGCTCCCAATCAATAGTAATCCTGATGAGACGACAAAATATATTTACTTCGTCTTTGTTTACAATAACCTTTTCGTTGTATTGTTGGAATTTTTTAATTATTTCTTCACATCCTAATTCCCCTCTAAGGTATTTCTGGCGGATATGACCAAGACAGTATCGACATGAGTCTTATACTGGATGGCTAATTCAAGAGCTCTAAGTGTAGAGTACAAAGAATTAAGTAAATAGCACGAGTGGAGATCAGAAGATACCTTTCCCATTGAATAACTGGATATTTATTTCAATAGCTCTGCAAAACCAATCCAGACTGTGATGTATATGGTCTCTGCGATATGAGGTTGGGCCGATGACAAAACCAATGCCAGCTCAGCATTTACGAACTTCAGTATTGTGTAGACTTTGAATATCAATCAAATAACGAACTTTGTCCATCTATAAAGAAAATAAAACTTGTTCACTCAAAAGTGGTAGTAAGTGTGGTATCAAAGTGTAGTAGATATTATAATCCCACTTATCATTGGGATTATAATATATCAGTAGTACTACGATAGTTATGGAATACTACCATTTATAATATGTGTAGTAAACAAAAAAAAAAAATCCTATTTTAAGTATTATAATCTTGAACGAAAAAAAAAAAAAAAAAAAAAAAAAAACAAAAAAAAAAAAACAAAAAACAAATTAAAAGAAAAAAAAAAAAAAAAAAAAAAAAAAAAAAAAAAAAAAAAAAAAAAAAAAAAAAAAAAAAAAAAAATATGTGTAAATTTATTAAAAAAAAAAAAGGGAAAAAAAAAAAAAAAAAAAAAAAAAAAAAAAAAAAAAAAAAAAAAAAAAAAAAAAAAAAAAAAAAAAAAAAAAAAAAAAAAAAAAAAAAAAAGGATTTTAGAATAAAATAAAAAAAAAACTTTGGTAACTAAGCTTCCTCATCAATTGCCTGAGTATGGCAGCTTTTATAGCTGTTGATATGCTCTGATCTCTTGTAAGCCTACCTGCTAAACAAGCCACAATGCGCGATTCTATGAGGTATACACATCACATCCATGGACCATAATGTCCATTCCATCTATCTATTCAGTCCAATCAGATTTAAAAACCAATCTTTTGCAAGGTACCTTTGGCAACTCGGCACAACTTACAGTGTTAGCCCATTGATGTGCAAGGAACTTTGAATGAAGGCCATCAGGAAAGGGAGATAAACTCTAGAAATTCCTCAATATGACAATACATACCATGACTGAGGTGCTATGTGTACCGTAGCCATAATTATAGCACAATTCAATGACGAAGGGTCACCTGACTTCCCAAAAATGTCAATTGGGATTCTTTGAATACCCACTGATAGATAATTTTAATTAAACCACACCCCTTTTAATAACACTATCCTAACCTTTTTTACTTGCCCCAGTGGTTAATGGTTAAAAGGTATTGATCTGTGAAATACAATGGTGGATGAACCCAAACTATGAGGGAACGGTAACCTGCTTCTACTTAGATATTGTATTGATCCATTCCATGTGAATGATGTCACCGATAGAACCTAAATGAATATTATAATTAATGAAAAGCTAACTGATAAATAATTAGTATTTGAGTTAATAGATAATTATTTATTTTAGGGTGTGGTATTTATAGTTATTAACCTATTGCAGTAGGTGTGGGTCCTGCTGTTTCTATCTCTTGCTTTGTACCCACTACAGGTCATGGTTCTTACTTCTAGGAAATGCCAAGGTCTTTGAGCTCCCAGATCGACTCAAATGTAATTGATCCACTTACAAGTTTATGAATGTAGGACTAACTAAGTTCACGCGGACTAGGAGTGAAAGGGAAGGTACCCCACTCAGAAGCATCAAAGAAATAGATGCCTACAAAACTGAAAACAATTAACATTTATTCTATACCACATGTCTGTGCTATTACTAATAGGAATGTTAAATATATATATAAACAACCACAATAATATAATATAATAAAATATAATATAATATAATTAATAAAATCTAAATAATATAATATATATACTATATCCTAATACAAACATATACTAATAAATGTACACAAACTGGTAGTATACTACAGTAGCTAGCTAGTCATAAATCATAAAAGTTGAGTACATATATATGTGTATTTCCTTGGCAGACATTGAATATGATAGATCTTCCTTTACACTTGTTCTATTTACTATAAAAGTTTGTATGATGTATAACTACTGTACGTTTAGGATCTCTCTTGTCTCTAATGGCAATTGTATCGTTGGAAATAGCTACAGCTCTGGTGTGATTAAGAGTGTCTGTGTGAGTGCTGGGTGCTTGATTGTGCATACTGTACGACCCTGATGTCATATGATGTGAATATTACATCATTATTTTAGTACCTTCATATGATATGATTTGACTCCAATAAAACTTTCCACAAGCATGAAAAACATAGACATGTATGTGTGTAATAAATGATATATGTACTATAATAACCTTTTCTGCTGTTTAATAAGACTGGACTGCTCCACTTTTGAGATCAAAAAATAACTGGTGTAGTCAATTACGTTCCCGAAAAGTGATGAGTGGAATAAGAGGGTGGTTGTTGGACTTCCATAAATGGTTATAATAAGAGTTTATTTACATAGAGGGGGTGCAGATAAGGGTCATGTGGTCTGGCAGTCCACCCACTCTTGTTAGTAATACCAAACTTATAACATATTACAATAACGTTATTATGAATATTTATATTATAAACACAGGTGTAGTGGTATGTGCTCAAATATTATATTCATTAGTTGATAGCAGATGATTGAATGGACTCTTCATGAATATAGAACTAGTTTCCTGTTAACTGATGATTGTAAATATTGTTTCTCTAATTCCTATTTACCTATAGATAAAACATTGTGTAGATGTTGTCCAATAAAGGTGATCCCATCTAATGATATCTTGATAAATTCTCTCATTTAAGACTATAGAGTAATAGATCAACATGAAGTGAAGTCACATAATACCATCCATCCAATTTATCTCTTTATCAATCCATTCCCTCCATTGTAAGCCATCTATCAATTCATCAATCCATCCATTCACTCAAAAGGGTGTATCAACTACCTAAGTACTCTTTGGAATCATTTAATAGCATTCCTGACAGTAATACTATTATCATCAGTCACTATAGCCTCAAATGTTTCCATTCTATTCTTCTACTCAGGTGGATAAACACTATATATATGGCATTTCAACTAGTCACATGATTACATTTATTGTGCTTAATATGGTATGTATTTATGTGTGGTATCTGGTACCTTCCTAATACTGGTCCGCTGACATGTGACCACTTCCACTTTTGCCCCACCCATTGAATTCCATCATTTGACCAGGCAAGTTTGAAAATAGTACGCATTGAGGTTTGTCAAGGCTATGTGACCACTGGAGGGAGAGGGAGAGAGAGAGGATAAGAGTCTTCTATCTATTTGCTTTACCCCAGCTTTTTGTCACATAGTCTAAGAGTATTAATCCCCCTACAGCAAACAGTTCACCTAAAAGATGACCATTACGATCTATTAGTTGTCATTCAAATCACTTACCATCTGGTTGCCCAGCTACTGAAGTAACAGGAGAGTCATGTGGTAAAGATGTATAGAGTGCTCTACCCATAACAATCCATACCTTAACAAAATATTATATTAAAATTGTATTGTGTATAACAGTTGTTAACAATCCCCTACCTTAACAAAATAATTATTATATTAAAATTGTATTGTTATAACAGTTGTTAATATACATAACAAAAAGTCTACATGGTCTATAACCATACTTATATTTCCTTCTTTCGCCCCCAGATATAATTAGCCCTCCTGTTATATTCCAATCTACAGCAAGTATGATCCCATCGTGTGCCTTCCATTGACTGGTTTTGTGGAGGGTTGAAGTGGTTTAATGACGAGGGATTTAACCACTTGCGTACAAGACTTGGTTACTGTCTGGAGACCACGAGGCTCCATACACTGGAATAGCTAATGATGGACATATAAATAAAATGAAGACAATATATATTTATAACTACGCATAATTTTTGTAATGGCCAGTACAGACAATTATTAACTATATTAAATGAATGTATTTAATCTTTACATTTTGAGCTAACACACTTCTCAACATACCAGTTCTGGACAGATTTTACAGCACCATCTTCACCATCTAATAAAAAACAGTTATGTTAGTAAATTCTGACACAATTGATACGAGGACTGTACATGTTAAAATAGCTGTGCCATTCCTGAATCCATTAAATTCCATAACACAGCACCTTTATGACCCTCTACTGTCTTCTCAAACCCGTCCAGACTTAGGACCCCACAAGAACCGACCTATAAATTAAATAGATACTTAGAGGATTACAAAATGGATAGTCAAAACAGACAGTGATATACATGACAAATGAATGTATGGGATAAAGTTCAATGGACATTAGCAATACATTCAGTACAGAAGCAAGGGCAAATAGCTCTTGACTGTGTGACTTGTTTCTTTCCTGTATAGCTGGAAACAGTGGATATCTGTACAATATATGTCTTAGGCAATTTGGCAACCTAAATTATAATACTTATAATATTCATAGAGTACAAATATGGACCTCTGTGGGGGTTTCGTTGGTTTTTAGGTTCCATTTCATAATCATGTGATCATCTCTGTAGTAGAGAAAGAATGCGGTGCATGAGTTTATTGGAAGTACTTACCAAATGGAGTAGAGTTCACAGGGACTGGCCCAACCCTACACAGCTTGTTCCATCGAATGTATTCCTAAAGTTAGGGATTATAACAAGGAGACAACCCATTCAGTTATTTATTTTAATAAAAAAAAGGATATGTTTAAAGTCTTTGGAAATGGTTAATTTCAATCTATCTTTTCTCCAAATCCGCCAATAACAAGAAAACCTCAAGATTGGTTTTGTAAATTGTATATTATATTTGTTGCTATGGATACACGTATTTTACGATGAATAATTCATTTACGGTATATCTCGTGTTTATTATAATCTCAAGTTTTGAATTTTACAACACAGCAATGAAGTGGAGAAGGCAGTGGAGAAAGTTAGAGCATATCAAACTGGAGTAATATTGCTGACCACCATAACTAGTAGCTGGCAGTAAGAACTATGGACTCAGAGCAAGTGACTGACTCTGCCATCAGTGCTGGTGATGTTTACTACTAGTACTACTTACTACTGTAGTAATAGTGATGAAGAAATGCAACACATCACAACAATCGTAAATCCATCGACAATTCCTGCTGATGAAACTTCAGAGTCAGCAGATACACCAGTTAATAGTATCGACAGTGGTAAGCTAGTATTGTCCTCGACTTCATCCACGAAACATACGAGGGACTCGTCCTTGGCTCGAGCTGGAAGTCTGCAGAGAGTTGTGCGAGGAGACTGCAGCAGGACTGCAGAGGAATGTGCTATGCTCATCCTACAGGCCTCAGTGATTGGTCAAAGATGGTAAAAAGTCATTGTTGTGTTTGACTACCTCAAGGTAAGGCTAATATATATTGATTTATAGTGAATCAATGCATGTTATCAATACATGTGTAATAAAATAAATACCAGCAATGCATAAACTTAGACACTGCTTACAGTTTTATCACTTATCTGTTATGTTATTTTTATTCATAATGCATGTATATGGCTGTGATTGTTAAGAGTATAAAACAATCTTTTTGTCAGTCATGTGGAGTTTTGGGTTAAATTGAAGGTCCAGAGTGATCATTGCATCACTATTGTAGCATTGTAGTATAGTTCCATATTTTTATCAGTGTTATTGACATAATCTATAGTAACATAACTGCATTTTTTTTTAGGATCGATGCTCTCGAGAGCATTGCCAATATCTCCATCCTCCTAACATCATTAAGGATCGACTTGTCATGGCAGGCAAGCAATATGGCCAGCAAGGCTGTTGCATCGAAAACCAATGTTGGTATCACCTCTAGTGCCCTACACTCTCAGCCAGTACAGATACCATCTATTCTGTATAAATCCTTTTATATTCTCATCTAACCTTGTCTCTTCATTTATTTAGCTACCTGTATCAGGGACTTACTCAGTCTCTCTTCCTATGTGACAACTTCGACCTCCACAGTCGGACACATGGCTCATCCGAACACACCCACCTTTACTTTCCCACCTAAACCAAACTTTTCTTACATATCTTCTCAAGTAGAGGGTATGTAGAGAGTTTGACGAGTCACGATGTACTCCATGAGAGACCTGCTACTACGCTCATCCTGGTAAGAGGGTGATATAACTAGATAAGGCTTCAGGGCTACTTGTGATGCCAAATACTAGTATATGTTGTAATGTTAGTCATCAATGTGTGAGTGTCGGTGTGAGTGTATAGGCATTGCCCTATGATAATTATAAATAAATATCAATAATAATTCATGAACAAAACTATGATTACATAATATTATGTGTGTGTATGTGTATTACACTTTGATCTGGGAAGGGATAGTCCTGTGTGGGATAATGTAATTCTATAATAAACTTTAATAGTATTAAGTTTTATTAATCTTCTGGACTCTTTTCTAAGTTTTCTCCTTAATTTTAAAACTAACTAACATGTCCCATGGCCTGAACATAATTATCATTTCATTAATGTTGTACATAATTTTCTTATACATACCAATTATATTTTATAAGTTAGCTTATGTATGTTCTATATAATGAACTATTTTAGCACGAAGATGGTTATTACAAACAATATATGGATATAGTATATAGGTTATTATATCTAACATATTGAAATGCCACAAAAGGGTAGTTCTTTACTTATAAGGCATTGTAGACCCATTGATTAAGTCACTCATGACTACCATTGCTACTATGGTCTACCAAGATAATCACAGCCTACTAAAAATTTGGAGGAGTGGTATATTCATTGATATAAAAACATGTATTTGCCCTTTGTCACGTATGAATATCTTTAATAGGCTACTCAGCAAATTTTTTTAAATTGTTTCATGTGCTATGCATGTGTCATAGTAATTGATAGTAATTGTTACTTGAGTAAGAGGGCTATGGAATTGAGTCTCATGACCACCACCCAACCACTCCACCCATAACTGTTAACTTAGAGTATATCATGGCCTATGAATTTGATTGATAGAAAGTAAAAATGAAGAAAAGAAGAGACCCCTTTTAACAATAAAACTAGACTTGCTTGTTATCAGTTTTGTTAAGAAGAATGATTCTTATATGTCTATGGAAGCACTTATACTGTCTTAGTGATACTCATTACATTCAATACCATATATGATTGCTGTCATTTTTATACCATGATACCCAATTATAATTTATCATAAAGACATAATTAAAGTGGTCATTATTTTATTTGTTTGAGTTTTAAGATCATTAGTCTTATTATCTTTCAGAACCTTACGTCAGAAGAAACAATAACATACAGTTAGTGTTTGTTGGAATTTCATGAAAGGGTTCTGTCGACATCAACAATGTTGGTTTTATCATCCTCCTCCTCACATTATGGCAGCCATGTCATACTAGTGGTGGGTCCTTAGTCCCTCAGCCTTTTCTTGAATCCTATGTTGATACCTTCCTTCACTTCTAAACCTTCATATTCCACTCAAGTTGGAACTAGGAGGACCATTCCATATTGTAAGTGGGAGTAAATCATTTTAATTTTATTCATTGGTGTTCCCAGTAATTGTAATTCATAAACTGGTATATAATAATATTTATAGGTATGTGTTATTATAGTCTATTTATGAATGACTATTAAGTGTATTTAATTATTAAGTACAAAATTTAAATTTTAAATTGTTTACTTATAGTTACTTATGACATACCTCCTTATGCTGAACCAGTTTGACTCTCGCACATCATCTTGTCCCATAACAACCATACCTGTCCCCATTTCTCCACCATGGGTTCGCGTGTGTCTACTCTCCCCAGGCCATTGTCAATTAAAAATCTCCTCTAGTTATTGTAAAATATATGATGATAACTTTAATTTTCTGAATGATATTTTTCTTTTTGTTTAATTGTCTATGTGAATGCATGTTGAGGTATATAGTTCCTCAAATCTATGTGGATTTTTGAATTTTCAAGGTATTTTAGATTGTCACCTGATGTTCATGTTTTAGGTCAACAGGTGTCTTTTATTCTCTCTCATTGCATAGCATGTGATGTTCATGTGACCTTATCATGTAACATATGTAATATGAGGCATATGGTTCCTCTATTAATATTTATTGTATTATTTTTTTAAAATTTGGTCATTTGTTTTTTGGGGGGGGTGATTTACATTATTGGTTATATGTATATACTTATTAAAATTTATTAGTAAATGGAAATCAATAGTAAGTGATATTCTGCCTATAATTCCGATGATATATAATAGTTGCTCAGTCTTTAATCTGTTGAGTAAGAAAGTGGATGAAAAATTCCATCGATTCTGCTTCCTTGTCTCCCTTGAATTGGTGATGGTCTGTAATCTTCTTCGGCGAGACAATCTCTTTTTTGCAGCTGCAACTTACTTTCATGAAGAAGACTGTTTCCATGTTAATTCCTGAGCTAGAGACTTTTATTTCCAGACTTGGTTGACCTTGATGGATAATGTAGAGTTTTTCCCAAAGAAGATTTTGAATTACAAATTTCTTGGAAATGCTGGTTAACTTGTGAGAGGTGCATTATCGATTGGAGGTCTAGATACAGTGCTTGCTACGTGATCATTAGAGACTCGGGAGACAATGCTCAAGTGATCATTACAGCCTTGCAAAATGCGTTTTAATCTGCTTGAGTACATGAGCACCAAATATTACTCAATTTCTGATTGTAATGATTTATATATTTGAAATCCTCATATGACATGATATTTTTCTGTTGGTGTCGAAGGAGGGACCTTGAGAGTTTCTTAAAGTGATTTTCCACTTGTCTCCAGACCACTCCCCTTTCTGTGACTAAAATTTGGCAGAAATCTTTCGAGGGAGATGGTACTTGAGCAGTAGCTTCAAATAGTTTTTGAGCACGTGTGACTGTCTTTTTCCATAATAAAAACATCTGTAATTGGCTGGGAGTCAATTGGTAGAGTCATGATGCCCAGGGAGCTAGCCCATTTTGCTGAGCTGCAGGCATCAGCTGGGGGGCGAAGTAGACGATTTCCAAGAATCCAAACCCAACCCATTTCTAATTTGGTAATAGTAAATTTGAAAGAGTTTTACGCATTGCTCGCGGAAATTAAAAAGGAGGGCGTGTAAAACCAACTGTGGGCGTGACACAGGGCGGTGTTTGCTAGGTTACAGTGTTCGTCAGTTATATTGTAACCACAACAACAGAAAATAGTCACACGAAAGTTAAGCACTATATCCTAGTGTGAAAGACGCAAATTAGGCACTATAGTTAGCTAAGTTGTGTAATCTTCGTGTTCAAAGCTGTGAGCGGATGGCTAAATGACAAGGCCTGTTTTGATTGGGAACTGAAGAGGGGTCCCCCAGCTAACGAAGTATGATATTCTAAGAATTCTTCTTTCATATTTATTTGTTGTTTGATTGACTTTATTGAATGGGGGTGGAATTTTACTCGAGAGAGGAGATAGAGAGAGAACTAGAGTCATCAAATTGTTATGATATATATATACATAAGGTATATTGTATTGAAAAAGCATCTTGTGGGTCAGTTTTGTTGTTTCTACTGGCTGCCAAATTAAGTAAACTATGAGTATACTGACAATTATCCTAAGGTATACTGACGAAACTGAAATATACTATAACTTGTTAGAGTATAATAATTATATTCCAAACCACTTCTTGTTTTTGTTTCTTCTCTCCTTATGTGCTCACTCTTCTAAGTTCAATTGTGACCTTTGAATGGCTTTGATATATGATATACTGTTATAGTACTACCTAGATATTGTAGGATAAAAGATTTAAGTTCAATTAGTTCATAGGTTTTATTCTAACAGTTCTAAATTTTTCTTATTAACAGAGATAGTTCATATACTTCCTATTTTTACGTCGATCAGCTCGTCTTATTGCAACAAAGAAACAATCCACTTGAATCCTTGCCCAAAACCGTCCACTGTCAGCATCACACTCCTCACTTGAAAGAGTTAGCAAAAAATCCAGAACTCACTCAGAAAGAAGTTTGGCAGAAGAAGAGGAAGAATCAACTACTATACAAGAGAATCTAACAAAGCTAAGAGAAAGAAGATATCTATCAAGTCACCAAAACAAGAGTTAAGTGCTGAGTCTCCAGCATCTTGTGATTCTACTGGTAAACAGCAGAAAACTTCAAAAAGGAAAGCAGCCAATTAGAAAAACGTAGCAGGTCACATTCCTCTTCTGCTGGTTTAGAAGAAGTCTGCCTCGATCATAAGAAATATCTTCAGTCATATCAGGAAGACAAGTGTGAAAAGAAAAACAGGAAGAAAGAGTAAAAAAAAACTCTCAGATAGATCTTTAATTAGTGGGAGTGGCTCAGAAAAAACGTTCTACAAGTGTAAACTGATCTTGGAGATAGGCAGAAAAACAAGAAAAAAAACGTGGTTGATCAAGATCCACCTCCATTAATTACTAAATCTCCTAAATTACAGTCTAAGGTCAAAGACGACAACGAAGACTGTACTATAGTGACTAAAGAGACTACAACTAAAGGAAAAAGTAGAAGAAAACGAAAGAACAAACAAAGAGGAAATTCCACAACAAGAAAGGTATTGTTATTAAATTCATATCTAATGTACTGTAGTCACTACTCTTAACTATAATTATGTTTGCTATACATGTACACATGTTGCTATCATTGATGTGTAATTATTGTGTGTGTGAATCAGCTGTTGATTGATAGTAGCTTCCTTACTACCATATGTTACACACTACACTATAGGCTTTCATGAGTCTGATATGTACAACACTAGTACACTGGTACAATGGTAGAGCATTTTTTATCAATGTTTATTTATTAGTGTAATACTTCCATTGACAATATTCTCATTGTAACACTTGTTTTGTGTGGAATATGCCAATATTGTTTGCATTTTATCAGTTTTGTTTGTTCTCTATTCTTCTGTTTGTGTATTGGAGCTAGTGTTTATTATTGCTATTTGTTTCCATTATAGAGTTGTACGTAAATCTGTTATTCAATACGCAATGTCTAATAAAGAGTAAGTCATGTTGATTGTACTACTGTAAATCTCTCTTTCTCCTCTCTCTCTCTCTCCTCTCTCTCTCTCTCTTCTCTCTCTCTCTCTCTCTCTCTCTCTCTCTCTCTCTCCTCTCTCTCTCTCCTCTCTCTCTCTCTCTCTCTCTCTCTCTCTCTCTCCTCTAGTCATAATCAGCCTGGTCCATCAGGTGAAGGTCAGATCTATCATTGATACTTAACTTGATTGTATATTTAATTATATTAGGAAATGAAGGATCCAATGATCTTCCAGGGGGAGCAGGCCACAGGGAGTCCCTTTGGGGATGGTTCTGATCCTGTGGACCCCATTTTTGGCTTTGATGAATGAGGAGAGTAAAAGACTACAAAGTAAGGATATGATGAAATGGTATTGGAATGAAATATTATAGGAATGAGATGGTATTGGAATGAGATTGGGGACTGGAATGATTTATGTGTGATTTCATTTCATTAGTTGATGCTGGAGTCTCGTGGTCTAACCTCCTCATCTCCTGGGCTCATTAGGTCCAAGAATTCCTCACTTTTTTTCACAAACATATGAGCTCCTCTAACAGTAAGAAGTATTTTATCTGTTCATTAGGTTTAATCTAAACTAGATACAAAGGCTCATCAATTACTTGAAGGTCTCCAATGTGTTGAAGACGAGAGTGTCCAATTACAGTCATGTATTGAGATAGGACAACTACTAGTTATGGGAAATGAGGATACTTTAAGTGGATTTCCAGTCAAAGAGGCAGTACCTGCATTAGTAAGTGATGAGAGAGAGAGAATACTTGTATCATTATGTTACTGTTTTATCTAATATTAGATTCACTTGCTTTTCAATGGAACACAATTTTGATATGGTAAGTATAATTTAGTCTCCTATACCTACTATTGTATTATTTTTTAGATGATGAATGCTTGTCGTGCACTCACCTATATGATGGAAGCTCTCCCTCGATCAACTGTTGTGGTATCTGATGCCATTCCTGTTTGCTAGAGAAACTGCAGATCATACAATGTATGGATGTTGCAGAGCAGGCATTGTCAGCACTGGATATTCTCTCTTTAAAACATAGCAAGTCAATTTTGCAAGCTGTAAGTCCAGATATCAATACTTATGCCTGCCTTGTTTTACACAATGTAGGGTGGAGTCAACGCTTGTCTGTTGTATTTGGATTTTTTCTCATTGAACACACAAGTTAGTTTTTTTATGGCAAAATGTACACGCACACATTCTTTCTTTCTCAAACAGCGTTCAGCTCTTAGTGTAGCTGCAAACTGTTGTCTGTCAGTGGCAGAAGAAGACTTCCAACTTGTGACAGACAGTATCCCTATCCTTTTCTAATCGTCTCCAACATCAGGTAATCGAACTCTTCTATTTAAAAACTATTAATAACCATGTTATTACCATTACATTTAGGATAAAAAGTCTGTTGAAAGCTGTTGTCTATCTTTCTCAAGACTAGTAGATAATCTTCATAATCATCCAGTAAGTGAATATATTATTAATTGTATTAATGAATGATGTGCCTTTTATAATTAGAAATTATTGCAAGAAATAGCATCACAAGGTCTACTACCCAATATTCAAAATTTGGTATGAGAATGAAATATGAATGTTTAAAGAATGAAATAATGATAAGAAAGAGATCAAAATAAAAAATGAAGTAGTATTACTTTTTTTATTTTTCACTAGTTGATGATGTCACCGTCAATAATAACATCGCACATGTTTGTTGTGGTCATAAGAATGCTCTCAACATTATGTTCAGTATGTCCTATATTAGCTGTAGACATGTTTGAAACTAAGTTAGTTTGTGAAATCATTGAATAAAAATAAAAGACATTGGTTACCTATTATAGACATGGGAGAAACTTTGAAAATATCTTCTTGTGGCCCTGAAGAGATCACACTTGAAACTATTGAGGTACATGTGTTTATAAAAACATTACACAATAGATAATAATTTTAATTATACTATTTACATGTACTTATATCATGATACATGTATTTTATTATGTGCAGATCAACAGCCGTTCATCAAATGAATTTTATGAGATTGTCTCATTAATTAGGTATGTATATCAGCTGTATAATATTTTATTATAATTTTATTTATCTGGTAACCTTTTAGTGAATTGATGCCTCCTCTGCCTAAAGATGGTAAGTGATAGCATTTATGATAAACTAAGATAATTTAGTATGAATCATTACAGGTATTTTTGAAAGTAGACAAGTTGTTGATTACAAGTAGAAGACATATGCCTACTTCAGTGAGTCTAAATTATCTGTTTGATGATCATGTGATGTCATGTGATATTTAGGTGCAGTGGGAGTGGCAGGATGACAATGGATCATGGCAGCCATATACTAAAGTAGAAAAACAGAATTATTGAAGTGAGGATTTTTGAAGTTATGTCTAGAAGACTTATCCTTTATAGGCAGCTCATATGGCTGGAGAAGAAGATATAGCTGTTGATATAACATGGTCGGACATATATAATAGAGTTTGGTGTCATGCATCAGGTCTGTTTTTTGTGTGTCCATTTAATTGTTATATCTGTCCATCAATGAACTAATGTACATCCATTTTTCATACAGATCAATGAAGAAACTGGTAACACACGAGCTATTAGAAGGAGTACAGTCGATTCTATTGCCAACAAAGACTCTGAAGATTATTATACAATTATTAGCTATATTATATATATACAATATATATAATATATATATTGTATATAGTACTGTACTATATTGTAAGTATGTTCCTTTAATTTATTTGTTTAATTTTTTTAGGAGAAGGCTGCTGATGAAGATCCTAGATTACTTGCGTATGTGCTGAACCTTCACTTTCCATTGGGTTTCTACAATCACCTAGTAGCAGTACTTTATGAAGTGTTCAGTAATATGGTATGATCAATTTGTTTATCTCTATGTTTCTCAAAATCTTATTTTGTTCGTTTTTCGTCTATAGGTGCTCCCTCTATAAAATACAAATGTCTTAAGGCTCTATTGAGAATGTTAAACTGTACAATGTGAGTACAATTATAACATTATCACACCAATATGCATGTACATGTGCAAATAGGTCAGAAGTACTCACAGATATTCTCAGTAATATATCTGTTTCAAGGTAATATTTTGACTATTTGATTTTTATCATCTTTCTTTCTCTCTCTCTTCATAGTTACATTGCTACAATGTTGAAGTCACAAGATTATAGAATAGTTGTTGGTGCCATACAAATGGCTGTCATTCTCATGATAAAATGCCAAATATATTTATTGAGTATTTTCATCGTGAAGGTGTCATGCATGCAATGGAAAATCTCAAGACTTTACCACTCAAAGTAATAGTACTAAGCTACTATATACATCTATTGTATTATAATATGTAATAATGTCCCATAGGCTATGGTCACTCCTAAGAAACCTGAACAAACCAAACCATCTGTACCACCACCTTCAGCAGTAATATCACCTCCTCTACCTATCCCTCCTCTGGCCATGTCAATGCCACACCCATCTTCTAGTGCTCCTATACCTCTTACTACTGATAGTGGTATTGGGTCTGTAGACTCACCCAGCACTGCACGAAGGTTAGATGACATATATATGAAGTGATGAATGGATAAGGATTCAATACTTTTCTTTCATAATTTTAGATTTGTGGACAGTTCCGTAAAAAGTAGACGTCACCTTCGAAAATCACTAAGCCGAGCTCGCAGTGAAGATGTTTCAGAAACACCTTCAATTTTCATGTCTGGACGTCCCATGCCCTCATGCCCCTCCTTCCACCACCCACGTTAGCTGTATCACCTCCTTATTTATCTTCAATTACTGGGCTATGGGAGGTACCTCAAAGAAGTTGGAGTCGGCTACAAAGTCGGAAAGAAAGCTCAACAAATAAAGAAAAAATCAGAGAATGGATTGTTCAGCATGTTAGTATTGTTACTATTGATGTTGGCATTAAGATTATGTTAAAATCATTGATACTGATATTGATGTTTAGGTGTTAAAATCATTGATACTGATATATTGATGTTTAGGTGTTAAAATCATTGATACTGATATTGATGATGTTTAGGTCACTCTGTTTCTTGATAAATGGTCAGTAAAGTCTGGTTCATCTGATATGAATCCAGCACTGGAAGTAATGAAGATATTACAGGCAATATCAGACCAATTAGATCCTGCCAATATATCTTGCTTGAAGGCACTTAATGTCAGTATATCATCTGCTGTTAATGATCTATTATTAATATAATTATAGGATCTCTGTCAGGTATTGTGCAATCCTAAAAGTAATGCAACGGCTTTTGAATTTTTGCATTGTGATATTCCTAAAAAATTGACCCGGTAAGAGAGAAAATGACATAATTATTAAAATTATTATTTAAATTATGCTACTTTATTCTTTATTTTTCAGTGTCATATCATTAGACGATAGTCAATATAGTATTACACTTAATGCTAGACTACGTCATTTTGTACATATCTTTATGGGATTACCTGTATGTGTTGTTATTTTAGTATTTTACAATAATTAATTGATTTTTTATTAGGAACAGGATGCTGAGCTCTCATCATGGGTAAGACCCTGTCATTACTACAACAAGTTTGATAATTTATTCAAATCTAATTCTTAGACTCCCCAAGAGCGTCCAGGTTTGACCATGTTGCCTAAAAAACTACATGCTTGTATAAGTCAAACGGAACAGCTGCCAGTGAAAGTTCATGACATGCCAGGAAAGAGGTGTGTACATTTACATTATAATCAATTTATTTTTCATATTATTTTTACAGAGGATCACAAGCTCTAAAGTTTTTTAACACACATCAAATTAAAGTACTATTCTCTCTTTTTAATGCTATATTACATAAGTTGTTTTTTGTAGTGTAACCTAGAATGTCATCCCTCAGCCTCAGGTCTCCAGTCCTGGAAAGGTGGGATAGTACGAGTTGATCCCCTTGCTACTCTTCAGGTAAATCTATTTCAGTCATAAAGGGTTAAATATTATACACCTGTACATTTCTGTGCAGGCTGTTGAAAGGTATCTTCTAATGAAGGAGTGACTAGACCAGAACAAACTCCACTAGAGGATACAGAAGGGTTAATTATATATTATTGAGTTAGTTCATTATGTAATGTATTATTTTATTACTATAGCTCTGATGACAGTGAGTCTGAAGATGCTATGGTAAGTCTATCAATTTACCATATAGGTTTTTCTTTTCATTATTGTAAAAGATATTTATCATGTAAATGTATATTATATTTTTTTTCGATCTCCCGCCATCTCTCTCTGGCTTTAGTTGCCAAGTTTACCAACTGGACCAATGAAGTAAGTATCATAGGATTATTATTTTGTTAATACTATTAATACTCTTCTTTAGGCAACATGTTGGAGTTTTAATTAATGATAATGTTATTCCACATCACACGACAGGTTTCAAGCAATAAAACAGTTTGGATTGGTGAGTTAATAGATTATGATTCATGTACCATGATGTAATGATGTTACATTAATAGACTGTGGCTCTGAGAATGAAGATGATACCAGTATGTCAGCATTAGGTCATCCTGATATCTGGATTAAATCGCATCTTATACAGTAAGTAAACATTGTCAATTTTTAATGATTTTTTACAGATTTTGACCTCAATTACAACAATGACCTGCCAGATATTTATAGTTAATTAATTATTAATTATATTCTAATTATATTAGATATCGACTAATTGGTCAGGGGCAATCTTCTATGTTAGCTTCACGACCAAAGCGTTCCTACTCTCTTCAGCCACACCTCTAGATACCACACCCACTCAACTAAGAGACTCACACAGCCAATGCTGGAAGCTCTGGACCTAAAGCACGCCGCAATCTTGTATCAAGTAAACTAACCACACCTTTTTGACTTCAACGGAAGTACAGGAAGGGGGGGGGGGGGGGTGGGGGGGGGGGGGTGGGGGGGTGGGGGGGGGGGGGTGGGGGGGGGTGGGGGGGGGGGGGGGTGGGGGGGGGGGGGGGGGGGGGGGGGGGGGGGGGTGGGGGGGGGGGGGGGGGGGGGGGGGGGGGGGGGGGGGGGGGGGGGGGGGGGGGTGGGGGGGGGGGGGGGGGGGGTGGGGGGGGGGGGGGGGGGGGGGGGGGGGGGGGGGGGGGGGGGGGTGGGGGGGGGGGGGGGGGGGTTGGGGGGGGGGGGGGGGGGGGGGGGGGGGGGGGGGGGTGGGGGGGGGGGGGGGGGGGGGGGGGGGGGGGGGGGGGGGGGGGGGGGGGGGGGTGGGGGGGGGGGGGGGGGGGTGGGGGGGGGGTGTTCGGGGGGGGGGGGGGGGGGGGGGGGGGGGGGGGGGGGGGGGGGGGGGGGGGGGGGGGGGGGGGGGGGGGGGGGGGGGGGGGGGGGGGGGGGGGGGGGGGGGGGGGGGGGGGGGGGGGGGGGGGGGGGGGGGGGGGGGGGGGGGGGGGGGGGGGGGGGGGGGGGGGGGGGGGGGGGGGGGGGGGGGGGGGGGGTTAAAACGCTCAATGAGTCGTGACACGCTCAATGAGGGAACAACAAGGGAAGAAATTAGTAAGTCACAGATAATATGGAAACAGGTACACAGAGAGAGAATTGTAGCAGTGTAGTATGTACATGTGTTTATATAAACTACAGATATTGAATGTGTGATGGGTACTTCTAAATTATCTCCATTATTACTACTATAGAGAAGTCAAAGACACCATTGAGTAAGTGATGATTGTAGTAACAATATTATGTACTACTGCTATCTGTAGATATCAAGATCCAGCTCGTCCAGTTATTAACTTGCTGAGGATTTTGTGGTCACTTAATAACCACTGGAATGATCTTTATAATGTAATGTAGTGATGTATTGATCTATCATCTGTGTACATGTATCCACTTATCATTTTCTTCATACATGTAGGGTTTCCCGGGTAATCCCATTGTTGCCTCATCAGAATTTATTAGCAGTAAATTGACTGCCAAAGCAACTCGTCAAATACAGGTACAATACACATGGATTGAAGTGGGCGTGGTAATATATGTACCTCTCTTATAGATCCTCTTAACGTCATGACAGGCAACTTTCCTGACTGGCTCAAACATTTATCCAAACATTGGTAATTAACAATAATTGTTATTTTATTATTATTATTTTTGTTTTTTTAGGTCCATTTCTCTTTCCATTTGAATGTCGTCAAACTCTCTTTTACTTCACAACATTTTGATCGTGATAGAGGAATTACACGCTCCAGGTAACTGCTAACTGACTATGAATTTACTTAATAACATTCTCTCTCTAATTTGTCTTAAAGGACAACAACCAGAACTATCAACTGATACATCAGAACAAAATAAAACCTAAATTAGAAAAGAAAAGGTATAAAACAATATATTAGGTTTCTAATTTTATATTGTATTCCTTAATTTAGAGATGTGTCCCTCTAGGGAGGGTCTCTTAATGCAAGCTGAGAAAATTATGGAAGAGGTAGCTTCTAGTAGAGCTCTTCTGGAGGTCCAGTATCAGGATGAGGTTGGAATAGGTCTGGGTCCTACATTAGAGTTCTATACATTAGTATCTCGTGAGTTACAACAAGCTGACCCTTCATATGTGGCGTGGAGATCCTTGTCCTCTACTGGAATCTCCTCCATTCCTCATGGTACAGCTGGATGGATGGATGAATAGATACTCTTTGATGGATGGTCAGACAGACCTATAGATGCCTGTTAATTCTTTCTTAGCATCTGATAGTAATGGTGTCACTCAGTATGTTTATAATCCTGTTGGTCTCTTTCCTGGTTAGTACCCTCTAACTATAATAATTACTATTGGATCAATGTCTAATTTTAGCTCCATTAAGTGCTAATACAAATTTCAGTATTGTTGAAGAAGTTTGCAACAAATTTCGATTCCTTGGTCGTTTTATGGCAAAGGCCATAATGGACTCAAGAATGGTCAGTTTACTATGTACATAATTTAATAATTTTCATGTTTATATTGTCTCTTGTAGCTTGATCTTTCCACTTAGTAATGCATTCTATAAATGGATGCTTGGTCAAGAGGACTCTTTTTACTGCACAAGATCTCCAGTATGTTGATCCTGTAATTGCACGTTCATTTTGCTCAGATAGCTGATGTTGCTGTAAAGAAACATCAACTAGAGAACGATCCACTATTGGTAAGAGTTCCCTCTCACTCTCTATCTTATTATAATTACTATTATTTCTATCATACATAGACTGGTACAGCTTTACAATTAGGTATCCAGTCATTAACTCTTGAAGGAGGAGGTAGTATCGAAGACCTTGAACTAGACTTTACACTACCGGGATACCCTGACATTGAATTGAAGGTGGTACATCTTGACTTCAATTCTTCTATACTACATTAATTTATATCTCATACCACATTAATTCATATCTTCATACCACATTCATTCATATCTTCATACCACATTCATTCATGCGTTCAATATCTTTTTTAATAGCCAAATGGTAAAAGATATTCCAGTGACTATTCATAATGGTAGATGAATACTGAAGGAACATGATTGTTATAACATTGGTATGATACTTTACATGTGTTGTTGTCATTCTCTAGTTGGTACTTGATTGGACTCTTGTAACAAGGCGTGGCTCGACAAATGGAAGCATTCCGTGATGGATTCAATAGTGTATTTCCTATGTCATCACTACAAACAGTTCTACTCACACGAGGTAAAGTTTCAGTACATGTGCACAGAGTAGTAATCCATTATATATATAATAGCCATATAATGCAAGATGATACTTTAGTAGTCTATATGTCTACTGTCTATTTAGTTAGTTATGTTGAAATTAATGATGTACTGATGTTATGAATGCTTCTTTAATCAATTATTAATAGTATAATCTTTAAAAGGAGTATGATGATAAGCAAACAGTCATATCTTATATAATATAATAATACAAAAACAATAAATACAAATGAGACAAATGACAGACAAGTGGCCTAAGAATCTCTCCTACACAAAAATTTTTTATGAAATGAGACAATTGTGAACCACTCAAAAAAACTTAGTCATCAAAACTAATCATTGTTTGACTATATTGAATATGAGCATAATCAAGGCACAACCAGAGAGAGTAATAATGTATTTACCTTATTAGGATCTAGGAGTGTATAATTATGTCTTATTTTGTGTTAGTATGTGTTATGTGCTTTTTGTTGCTAGTCTATGTATGTGTGTGTTTACAAACTTTGTTTCTTGGAGATGATAGTTATTGATCTCCTACACTTGTATGATGTCATATGATGCAATTATTGAGAGAGGATATTATCTTACTGTAAAAGGATTTATTTGTGTAATCATTGGACATACTTCTCATCAGAAATCACCTTGTGTTGCAATTATCACACGACATTTTTATAGACAATGGTGTGGTTATGATGATAATACTTCTTTTCTCTCTCTCCCTCCCTCTCTCTAGATGGACATGTTTTTATGTGGTGCAAACAATCAAAAGTGGGACATTAAAGGTATTATATTATAAATAATTATTAATACAGTTATACTGGAAGTCAATAATGACTTCAGGTCCACATTGAAAGTTTTGATTTAAGAATTCATAGTTGAACTTGTTAGAAGGAAACACTGAGTCACTTCAAAGCTACATACACTTATTATAACATAATATTACTTTATTACAGAATTAATGGAGTATTGTAGACAGATCATGGATATACTCATGACAGGTTAGGGAAATAGTTTCTGTATGAATTGTTGATCTTGCCTCTCTCTCTCTCTCTCTCCTCTCTCTCTAGCCAAGCTATTCAATTTCTCTTTCGGGTGTTAAGTTCTTATAGTACAACAGAACAACGTCAGTTTGTTCAATTTGTTACTGGTAGTCCTCGTTTACCTGTTGGAGGTAAGTCATTGATAGCATAATGGTCACTAATGGTGTACTGTAGAGATACTTTACAGTTATTATAAAATGTCTTTGGATACTTGCTAGTCATTTTAGACAGCCCCATGGTTGGTAGTCAATAGTAACACCAATATTTAAATATTTTACTATTACTCTAACAAGAATGACTGGGGGGGGGGGGGGGGGGGGGGGGGGGGGGTTTATTAGAAGAACTAAAGTCTGTTTTATGACTATAGTAAATGACAGTATCTTCCAAACTACAAAGTACCTAACATTACCATTTAAAACTAAATATCCTGCAATGCCCACTTGATAGTCTCCATGTCTCAATCTAAATTATAACTCAAAAACTTTAACTATTGTGTAATCTTTTTATCTTCCACACAAGTAACCAGACTCTAATCACCACTATAATTTGTAATGAGGAGCTTGTAACTAGAAGCTCTGGTTATACTTACAATATTTGACAATCATTATACTGCTCTTAACTAAGAACATGACTAGAGACAACATCAATAAAAACCAGTACAGTGTATATTGGTTTTTATTGACATTATCTAGTAAGGCTTTTTGCTAAGAGCAACAACAATGTCAATACAAATACATTATTAGACAAAGCTCCTCTTTAAGTAGTCTATATTATTACTGTGAGTAGTCAACACAATAATATATACCAGTTTAAATTTATATGCAAAAATTCCCTTTTTAGTTTACATTATGTCTATCTCTACTAGGTTACTAAGTCATAGGTTGATACTGAATGTATAAATACAACGTAATTGTAGTATAAATAATCAGTTTATGACAACTGTTTTCCTAATTATTCATTTTTTAATCTGGGCCTCCACCATTCCAAGAACTAGACCACACATTTTACTTTATTAGTGGCCATTATTTGTCAACTTGATTTCAGTAATACGATCTTTCTATTTTACTAGTATTGATAATGTAATACTAGTCTGACCACTAACTAGCACTGTGTTTACTAGCTAGCATCATTATAGGTTTATTGTCCATATCAGGTTAAGGAATACAGTCAGCTAGGTCTAGGTATATAGTCATCCTGACAAATAACCTAACCAAAAGAATGCATGTAGACAGACGACGACAGAGGAAGCAGCAGTTACCCAGTGTGACTTTTGATGTTTTCTTATAGTGTTTCACCCATGATAAACATGGGGTTTATTATTACAACCAATTTTTGGTGTCCAAGAGTCCTGTGACTGATACTAACTACACTTTGGTGCATCCCATAGCAATCCATTTTGTATAGCAAACAATTACATAATAATAGCAGAAATCAAGTAGATAACCATGGGCCCATTGTTAATAAATAAAGCAAGGAGGGGTGTATCTCAGAGTCTATTTGATGTCACTAAAATTAATATTGTGTCTAATGACATATCATCATTCATCATTATGGTCTTTTTATCTACAAAGCCATTATATCATTTCAGTCATCATTTCGGTTCAAAAGCACTCAATCTCCATTAACAATTGTACGTTAAACAGTCGAATTCTCTCAAGCCACCTGGACAATTTCTTCCCTCTGTCATGACTTGTGTTAATTATCTTAAATACCAGATTACACAAGTGAAGAAGTTATGAGAGAGAAAGTTAGGCTTAGACTAAGAGAGGGTAAGGCAATCATTTCATCTCTCATAGTTGGAGCAGTTTCATAGATCATCCTACATGTAAAATTATAACAGTGCTTTGTTGAGAGTGTAATTGCACTATTAAATTTATACTTAATGATTATGTTAATTGTTCTTTTTAATAATAAAAAATGTCTTTTTTCTCGAGCTACTCATTGACTCTAAGAATCACTATAAATTTAATTATTATTGACATTTGTGTTTTTTGAGTCAGAGTTACTGTGTTTTAATATCACATTATATAATCTCCAGTAATTTTATTCTTAGTAGAATTGTACCAAAAACAGTTTATCATAAATGATTACAATTGTGTGGTGTTTAAATTGTTTTGTAACTAATGCAACCATAATTTGTGTTTCAGAAAATAAAATTAATTCTAAAATAAATTGTTAGGCTCTTTCTCGACCTGTTGAAGTCGGAAAACCATTTCATAAGGTTGTTGGTTGAAATTACAGGCACTTTTATCATTAGTGTTTTCAATACATAACAAACAATAAACATAATATTTTGTTGTTGTCCATACTAAGATCCATATACATACAAGATAATTCTAGTATACAACAATAAACTATAACTCTTTTTGTGTCATACTTAAGATCATATACATACAAGTTATTCTAGTTACCAGCCTGCTCTAGATGCCATTGATAAACATAGTGACTACGTTCATAACAATGACAGCTGTATACCATCTAGAAGCCATTTGTACATGGTCATTGTATGTTACAGTCAACTTATAGTGATGCTACCCATATAAATAAAACATTGATATCATTGCATATTCAAGCAAATCTACACTATTCAGATCTGTATATTATTATGAGTTTATCTACACTCATAACTGTATTATTATAACAATGCATTTTTCTACAGGTCATAGCTGTCTGTTCTACAGTCATAGCTGTATTACTAAGTTATTCTACACTAGTATAATACCTATATTCATTACGCATATTACACTATTTCTGATTGCACTAACTAATATGTATTCTGTAATATCAATGGATTATATTTTTACTTGATCAAACTGTTATATTATACCATGCTATGTGATGGAAATCACATCTATTTCTGGAGGACCTTATGAGGATATAATGCTCCAGTATTAACACTTGAAGCAAGAACCCATAACCTAACAAATGATTATATTCACCATGCAACCCAGAACACGGAAAGCAGCAATGTTGAAGCAGAGTGTTACCATTGATATAGTCAATACAACCCATTTTGTAAATAGACAATGAGGACTTAATGAAGTAATGCTTAACAACTTTTACTTAACATCATCATAGACGGGCTAATAACGGCAGCTTTTACTATTGTGCTTCTAATTGAGCTACAGTACGTGCTCCTATGAGACTACAGGAGTGATACAGTTGGTTGTATGAAAAGCCAAGCTATTGCTTGTTTGAGCGACACTAGCATTAATGGAATTAAAACATAAATGAACATGTGTTGTGAAATTATACTGAACTGTGGCTAGTAGCATCTCCATCCTCATAGTTTTTGTTAATAACTCCCAGGATTTTTTTTCTGTTCATTATCAGAATAAAGTGCAAGAGATGGATGAGACTGGTTGCTCCGAGATCGATCTGCTTTTCTACCAATGCTATGCGAGAGCTAGTGGGATCTCCAGGAGTAACTCACACGCTTCAAATTTTCCAGACCGGAGTCCTCTAGAAGAGGATTAGCATTATGACGTGATTAATTAATAGAGTACCCTTTTAAGGGACTCCATGGAACATAGCAATCTTCACGCTTTACAGCCTCTAGTAAATCCCACTCTGTGAACGACAAAGAAGACTATAATGAGCTAAAGGGAGAGAGAGAGAGAGTACATGAAGTAGATCATTATGTCTTATTTAAATGATGTTAAAGTGTAGTAACCAGAGACAGTGTTTGTAAACAAAATTTGATTAGCTAAGTGTACTATAGTTCCAGGAATTACAACCAATGTATGAGTAATTATTTAACCAATTTGTTTTTACATCATTATCCATCATTAGTTTACTGGTATAAGTTACATTTGTAGTTAATACATTACAAAGAAGAATAGTAGTTGATTGCACTCCACCTTAATACTACCATTTTAATAGTATTATTGTGCCAAAACAAACATAACGTAATTACAATCATTTTCTGAATATATTATTTTCTTGTTTTGTATAGCAAGACAAGAATTTATGACCTTTCCTGTATTAGCAGTAGCATTTTCATTGTAAATTCCCTACTGATTGCTAAACTATCTGGTTAAGTCCAAGATGCGAAATGTATCAATACATTTTTTGAAACTGCCTATCCTGTGAACATTACTCACGCCAATGTAGTGGAATGTTCTACCACATACTTTTAGGTCATTAAGAAACTCTTAAGTTTCCGCAATTGTCTGTACCATCTCCAGAGGTGAATCGAAAAGAGAGGGAAAAAGAAAGGAAAACTTTATCAGGGTACTAGTATCCAAAATGTTGAATTATTTAGTTTTCCCAAGATTCTGTCGTATCTAATTGAAACAGTAAACATAATCTGAATGTTAGAGACGACTGTCTGTCTTTTATAAACACTTATATAAGACAAAAGTAAAATTTCTATGCACAGAATCGTGGTCTTCAGTGTAGTAATGTATGCACTACGAATGTGGAATATCATTTTACTCTAGTAATGTTATCAGAACTCAAATGTCAAGTGTAAGTAAAGAACACTATAGAGGTGTTCATCTACCATAATGACTATTACTGTGGCTTGACCACAAGGAGTGGTTGAGGTGTTGTACAGGATATATTAACAGCTTTATCAACCTACAGACTGATAATAAGAGAGTTAGCAACAGATACTTTTGTAAGGTTTCTTATTGTACGACCAGGCTCACTAAACCCAAATAGTGTGGAAGTCTCTAATTAAATAATCATTTCAGACCGGACACACAGAGGAGACAGGATTTAAACAAAAGAAAATTAGACAGATTTACTATAATATAATATTGTACTATGTAAACTTTATAGCAAAAAGGTCATAAATTATGACCAAAGACAAGAGGTCCTATTAATGAGGGACATATCACATTCTACTCTGAGACATCATAGAGTCTGATTAAAGGGACTTAGATTATACAGTTAACTTGATTAAACACCATGGATTAACTGGACTACCAGAAGGCAACAGCTCTTAAGTGAATACAGAACAAACAATAGCCTATATTTTTTTTTTTTTTTTTTTTTTTTTTTTTTTTTTTTTTTTTTTTTTTAATTAACATTACTATTGAGCTTTTCAATAATTAATACACTGTTAAGTTTTGCTACAACAAGAGGTTATTGCATTGCTGAAATAACTGAGACACTAGGTTAGGACTACGATAGACACTAGATAAGTGAATGAACAAACCATATATGGTAATTGTAGAACACTAAATAGTCCATTAGAATACACAGAGGAAGTAATAGGGTAAGTCATGTAATTTAGAAATTAAGACATTTTTGTAATTAAAAAAAAATGGGAAATACAATTATATGCACGTATGCTTATAACAAAAAGGCAAGATTTACAAGTAACTCTTGAAGAGAAACAATAGCATTGTAGATACATGAAAAAGTAATTTATGTGTCATTATGTCACAATTAGCCATTGTTCACAGTGTGTTGATGTCGACATATGGAAATGCTAGGATGCAAACTGGTAAGTGGGTTTATCACATCCCATGAAACAATGCTATCCTCAAAGGTGTTTTGTTGCGACAAAGTAGCACAATAGGCTGTTGAGTTAAGAGGGAAATATAACCTCCCACAAAATGCTTACCACTGGTATGAGAGTAATGAAACTAACGTAGTACAAGTAAATGTAAAAATTATGGTCAACCACACTTGTGAGAGTAAATAATCAACTATTTAAACACAAATTGATAGCTGTCTCAAATGTTAATACTTATAACACTGACGTACGCAACTATTGTCTCAGACATGAGGGGAGTGTTAATTGTAACATACGTTTTAATTATAAAAGCAATAAGGTCACATGTAAGACTATATTTCTAATTGAAATGTGACATTTTAAATGGTAAAATTTTACAAATCTAATATGTTTTTATTAACAAAAGTCCTCATTTCATAGCAATAACAACATATAGGAAATATAAGTAGGAACATTGCTAACTTTGCCTCATTATCATTAGCCCATATGACATACCTGATAAAGATCAATGTAGTCAGTACGTAAACGTTGTAGACTCTGTGTTCAACAGCAACTTAATATGATGACGAGAAAGACTCGATTATTAGGATCATCTTTATCAAATGGACCCAAACCTAATGACATAGTGTCCCGATTTCTCAATATTACTGTCTAAAAAAATACCTAGTTGCAAGTATTAATTTTGAGCGTATCCCCCCCCCTGGACATTTTACACCAGACATTTCCAATGATACGTCTCTGAAAGACCAATTGATAGACATCAGCTGTGTCTATGAAAGTTACCACCGCTTGTCCAAAATGTATCAAGAGAGTATGGGCTGTGGTTCATCACATGGGTAGGACGAGAACCCTACAAGAAATAATAAGGACTCAGATAGTATTACAAATTGTAAGTATCCTTCCCTTTATTCATGTGAACTTTACAGAAATCAGAAACCATTATAACAGGCGCTATTTGCACTTAGCACGCCTCCATACACCCATTCCACAATATAAACCAAAAAGGACAAACGCCTCCATACCACCCATCTCAAAAAAACAATTCCCCAATAAAGGTAGTTTTTTCTAGTATCTTACCTATCTTATACCAAACGTCATAGTGCCCCAAATATAGTAGACACTTTAAGGCCCTGTTTCCCAAATAACGATATGATAGTTGCTGCTCACTTTGCGCAGCCATTCTAGCTAGTTATTTCTTTAACTACAAATTCAATTAATTATACGCATGCGTATTAGAATTCAGCAATCCTGATATGAATTATTAATGAGTGTTATCTTCATCTGAAGATGATGATGAAGTGTTCTTCGACATGGGTTCTGGGTCATTGTGAACCTAATAAACAATAGTTAATACAAATAACAATTATTTTATATTAATGTAAGTTAATATTATACTAGCATACTGGCAGTACCTGCTTGAGGTAGCGAGCTACATACTGAGAAGGATCATAGTAAGTGTTGATTTTGTGTATTGGTATTTTGATTTAAACCTAAAGATCAGAAGACACAACAGCAGTGAAGTACAGTACATAATATAGCGTAATAGAAATACTTAATGTTGAGTACTTATTCTTGTAAGAGTTGTCAATTTAATTTTGTTTTAGATTTATTTTCAAAATATTGCATCATAGAAAATTAATTATTCCATAATTATAACTGTATATATATATATACAAAGAATTAAAATATATAGTAAGATACAAAATTGACTAGTACATTGAAAATACGTTAGCAGTTAACAAAAAAATATGTACATTCAATACTGCCTATGAAAGTGGCAAACTGAATTGAGAGTCAGTGTAGAGGGTTAGATCATGGTTTAACCAGAAAACTCCATACCTTCTGCTAGAGCCCTCCTTCGTGCTGGTTTACAGCACTCCATACCAATTTTAGTAAGAACTTTTGAACATAAGTGCTTTACAAGGACAATAGTGATATACGGGTGAACGCATAACGAATAAAATTAGCAGCTAAATTAACAGTCACTGGCTCGTTTCTACTGCTCAGGGAGCTTCATGAGACACAGGACGAGCTGCTACTGGTTTCTCTGGCGATTTCTCAAATACGCTGACTGTGTACAATACTCCAGCGAAAAAGGAGAGAAGAGTGTGCTCACCAAATGTCAAATCTCATGTAAGCCATTTTGGCCACCTTACTTGACTTGAGAGCCTTTCATCGTTAAGTTATAATTGAAAGATAAATGAAAACTTTGGGAGGTTACTGCTATTGCTGTTCAAGTGATCTTGAGATATCGTTTTGTGATTCGATTGTTCCTTTTATAATTGTATAAGCGCTCGAGCGCCGCCCACGTAACAGTTTCGCGCGTAAGCGGGGTTTTATGGCTCTTTTTTGGGAGTGTTACTATAAAATAGAATCTATTGTATTGGGTGATCCACCTTACCATTAAGTTCTAATGTCAAATTTTCCCACTGGAATCTAGTTCCTTGATGAAGAGAACATCAGGGTTTGAGTTTACCTAGGCACCAGATCTCATCTCGATATTTGTTGGATAAGGACGACGTGATAACCTGTGTGGGTGTGTGGAGAGAGAGGAGTAATAAAGAGAGAATCACGCATTACACTCCCACAGTAAAAATACTTCGTCAATTATAATTATGTACAGACACCAGTTAGTCTTGCTTGCTATTACAATGGCACGAAACCTAATTAAATAGCAAAAGAGAGCATGCTGTTGATGACGGAGAATGTTTGTAATGATATTCCAACCATACCTTAGCTAGTTACATACGTAGTTAATATCATATATGGTAAATTAAAAACCAATATACTTTACATTCCAATGAAATTGAAAAGATAAAAAGAATAATTGTACTATTATGAGGATATAATATTGTTCTCGTCATTAGTTTGAATAGATATTAGATTTAAATGTATAGTCATTATTATAAATGTACTTTCAGTTAAGACATCATAAACTTGTATCTTAACTAAACCAACAAAGTTACTGATAGCTTAAATGTTTTTAATCATGGAGTCCAAATATACTCACTCCATTAGTGTTATTACAGTAACCACACACAACTCTAAAATACTGTAGACCATAGTTTAACAGAATGTCATAAACTTCTAGTGACAAATACTTTGGCTGACTAACATGACAATTTGACCATATTCAGTTAAATCTACATAGAACAGATGTACAGAATTCTTTCAAGCCATTCAAAGATATAAATATTTGTGTCACGTTTTGGATCAAGAATGTAACTGCTAATATGTAATTTACAATACAATTTGACACAACCTACACGATCCTGCAGATAAGAAAGGTAATGTCCACTACAACTGAATTCATACAATCTAGACATAGCAAAGTAGAGATAAGTTTACATTACAAATGGCCAATCTGTACTAGTCTACCACCACCCCTTCTTCAGGTTAATCACATATTAATAGTTCTATGCCGAATTCACTTTTGTGAACAAGGCTTCACATAACTCAGTCTATAACAAGTGTATGTATGTGTTAATTTCAGGTACTAGAGTGTCCAACAGATCTCCATTAAGTGTTTTAATGAAGTTTGGTATGTGCATGTTTCGGCATCAAACTTCCTAACTGTAGTGGTTGGTTAGTAAGATGCTAGTACTAATGGGATGATAGGTATATTAATATAGATGATAATATTGTTAGACATAAATCTCCTTACTCAGAGAATATCCTCCACAACTGAATTATATCAAAATATCACAAACAAAGATTAGCGAAAAGTTCTATTACATCAATGCATAAGAAATAAAGCATTAATAGTATAGAGCTCTTTGGGATATAGTAGTTGAGATTATTTGTATTAAAGTATGCAGCTAGTTTAGACTAGTACATAATAGTAGCGTCTTATGGGACCCATGTTCTCTATTTGTCATGATATAGAGTAGTTGTACCGGAAGTTATAATATAATTTGCCAAGTCACAGAATCATGTGACAAAATTATAAGAGTCCCTTACAACTAATAAAAACCACCATATATCAACAGAAGATGAAGACACATTTCTCATAGTATTAATGGATAGCATTAATTCAATACATACAACTGTACTATGCTAGTCTGTTAGCAAGAATTGCATATAAACTGCTACATAGACACCCAAGATAACTATTTCCTTTCTGGTATCAACTATTGGTCCAACAAGCACCTGGCACATCACATCACCTGTGTATTATGCTGGGGGACTACTGCAGCATACATTATATCTAGTGCGCACATCAGCCTATGTCATCAACTCATTGTGTCATAATTACCAATGATCATTGGTTAATTGTTATAGCAATCATATCATATCATGAAATTACTGAACTTCAACGTATCATTACTATTCCTCTGTGTATACCAAAAAGAGCCACCCTGGTTTAGTTTATAAAGCACCACTAACAAAGTCAAGTGACTTGACCAAGAAATTCCAAGATCATAAAAATTTTCATAGCATTAACAGTTAGCGGGCATAACACTTTGTATAGTGCATTGTAAAGCTTTGCTAATTACTTGTTGAGTCAGGTTGTTGTGGCTGAAAATCTAGCAAGGATTAGAGATGTAGTCTAGAAGGTCAACTGATAAGAAATAGGGAGTTAGGAACACTATGAATATAATTATAATTGATTAGTGATAGTATGTAAAATGTTAATTATCAGTGAATTGAGAAAAGGAAAGACAAGGCGTGTGAATGCCACAATTATGGTACAGACAGTATCAAAATATAATAGCAATTAAACAATGAGGTCATTACAACTAAACTATAAGGTCAAACCAATTAAACATTATGAGACCACCAGTTAACGTTATATAAACCGTTCTATTCACAAAACATCTTAAGGAAAAGGCGACAGTTGTATTGTAAACAGACAGTTAGTTAACCAGTAGAGTGTGAAGAACAAAGGGAAACTTTTAAGAAAATGTACCCTTGTAGTAAACAAAACAGGTCACGTACATTGATTTGATGATAGTACAGACTACATTGGTTTTAACGAGTAATAGAAAAAGTCTACATTAATAATCAATTATTATATACAATAAATAAATCATACTAAAAACATATTTCTGTCTCAAAAGTCTCACTAAGAATTAAATCATTAGACCAATCTTTAATGATCTCAAAAAGCTAATGAACTAATTGATAGAACTGTACACAAACATACTCTTACAAATGTAAGTCAGTTGGCACATAGAATTGAACCTTATATTATCAATGTATACAAAAACAAACCAATCACAGTACTAAATTGAGGTTAGTGTCTCTTCCTGTTATCCTCCACTTTACTTGTTTATTACATATTAGGGCAATGTAACAATATCTTTTTAAGATGGGTGATTTCACTTTTAAAGGCATTAGTTACTAGCAAGCTAAGAAGAAGTTAACATGATCAAGCTAATCTAATTTTACTGCATGATGTAGCCATGGTAATGAGAAGTAGAGCATAAAGTATGCAATATAGTGTTTATAATGAAGGAATCATGTGTCAAGTCCATAATCTATTTTATTGACCATATATGGAATGATGTAAGTTGAACATGTTTCAGCTTTAAAGATAGTGGGTACTGATAACAATACAAGATAACTAGTGTGAGTTCAATTTTATTGACCATATATGGAATGATATAAGTTTCAGTTTAACTAGTGTTTGTTCAAATTATTCACATGATTGTATGCAAACTAAAATTAAAATAAAAAATTAAATTAAGAGATAATGATATAATCCCAAATCACACTTACTCATTAAAATCATGTGATATTTTAACCATATATGTTGTAATTATACTCTACTATACTTCCTAACAGAAAGTGTGATAATAAAAGAGAAAGGTACTATTTTAAACATAACTAGTCTTTTAGCTCAACACTACAGATTCTACCAAAAACACCAAGTCTTCAAAAAAGTTAGAAAAACAAACTGTTTTTACTGCAACACAAGTATAATTGAACAATCATACCTTGTTAACATTGCTCATTGAGACATGCCTATTAGAATTGTAATATAATCATCACATGTAATATCAAGTAGATTTAATAATGATATTATCAAAAGGAAGACATGCCAAATCTAAACTCTACCAGTACATGTCATGGTATGTGATGATATTTGATGTAACGAAAACAACAACAATGTTGATCTTTTGATGTTATCATCAGTAAAGAATTGTTTAAATCTTTACCATATATGGTCACTATAAGAGAGCTTAATATTGTCCATACAAGTAGTTACTATTAACATTATATACTATATATACTTCCAGTACAATTCACAGTTAAGAGACATAGCAGACTCTTTAATGAGAACCTATTATCAATTCTCAGAATTAAAAACACTAGCAGTATATTTATCATAACAGGACATATTAATTTACATCACAGCTGTATTTAATGATCAAACTTAAGTAAACATCAAATGATACTGGATTAGGTTAAAGGGCGAATCTAAAGTTCTCTACGTATAGAACATACTTTAGATTATAACACTTCAATATGTTACCATTGAAGGTAGAGACCCTTTAGCGTCATCTCAATTACTCATGGAATTCAATATACTTATAAATAATAAACAAATGTATAACAATTTGTTACTCATATTTAATATATAACACATATGTCACTTGATTATATAATGTAGCATAGCATAAAACACATATGTATGTATTAGCTGTTACATAGATATATATATACTAACACATATGTCACTTGTATTATATAATGTACATAGCATATATGTATGTTGCTCATAATATATATATAACACATATATATAACACACTATGTATTATTATATAATGTACATAGCATATATGTCCCTCATATAAAATATATAACACTATATATATATACTATATATATATATATATACAGGGTTTCATTTAGGGGGGGCATTTGCCGCCTTGCTAGAGTCGCCGCCCCCCCCCCCCTTGGAAATTAGGTTAGCCATTTTTTTTTCAAGGGGTAATTGGATGTAATGAATACAGAACTGAAATTTCAACAAAGGAATATACAGCATAAGATAACCATAGACTAAACACAAGGAGTATGTAACCTAAACACCAATAGTCTATGGGTGTTAAATTACTCCTAAATGCCTTATCACCACCAGTATAACTTGGTCTATAGGTGTTAAGTGTCTTATCAGCACCAGAAATATGGTCATCTCATCATGTCATTTGAAAACCACAAATGGTCTGAAAATGTGCCAGAAGTGATCTCAGAGGGTCTAAATTCAGAAATTTCTGGGACATGCCTCCAGACCACCCTAGAGGACATGCTGTCACGGAGAGTCCCTTCCCCCATAAATTTTCTCGAAGTATTATTTTGCCCCCCCCCCTTGTTCATTTTTCTAAATGAAACCATGATATAGGTTGTAAATATCAGCAAATCCAGATACCAATACGGATATTTAAAACTAATTAATAATGATTATTTATATAATAAATACCATATCCAAGTTTGTTTTATAGCAATTAACATATGGACTTTGAAGCATATAGAGTGATATAGAGTTAACACACTCTGTTTTAGAGACCTACCTGAAAGAGCAGAATATGTCGATCTTTGAGCAACAAAGTAATCCATTGAAGCCAGATGAACCAATCTTAAAAAGACTAGATACATAGATTATTTGGAAAACACATACAACACCCTTTAGCTCAATTTGCTCTAAAGTGTATTTGTGTTAACCACCCTCAAGTGTCTTATCAGAATGTTTATTTAGTACAGCTGGTGACATAATTGAATAAAAAGGAAATTGTCTATGCCTTAAAAGGCAGAAATGCTTCCTTTCTTGATTCAAAACTTACAATTATTAAATTTCAATATTAAAAGTTAATACTTCATTGTATAAATCGCTTTTGTTTGTTCAATTGATCCATTTGGTAATTTGGTTACACACAAGGTCAATTTACAAGTAACATCAAAGTATAGGCATACTATAGGCTATAGTCCCCCTATACCAGATACCTCTAATATCACGAGTATAGAGGCCTATACCAATACCTATACCAGTATAATATATATATATATAATCCTTGATTTGTAATGTTGTAATAGATTCTAATGGGTTCCACGAATGGTAATTGGTTGATTGGTTATGTGATTTTACAACATATAATAATCATCTAAAGTTATTGCAAAAGGTCTATACAATAATGTGCATGAGTGGATGACCTCTGAACTTTTGTAGCAAGATCAGCACATTTATGTAGTCTGTATAGTCTAAGTCTTTAAGAGTATATCTTAATAAATTTGATCTTTATGTAACCTCATATATTTTGTCAACAATCACGCTACACTTTGCATACTTAAAATGACTATAATTTATTCTACAATCAATGATGTATTAAGGACTTAGATAAGACCAATGACACGATAACCAGGGCCTAATGTGAAATTTTATCTCAAATCAATTGCACAAGTCCATCCTTTTTGACTCTTACTTGGCTGCCATCCTACTGGAGAGATTGCTGAGCTAGCTTGACTTATTTTATGAGCATATGCAATCAGCTTCTCTGGACACACAGAACCTAACCAAGATAATATAAATAATAAATTAAATTCTCTTAAACATTTTAATGGGAGATCTAGTTGGTATAGAGTACAAAGACAAGCATTAAATAAAATATTACAACAAGCTCATTGATCATTAAGAGACTTTGTCAGCATAAATGTAATAGTAAGGATTCAAGCTCATGATCATTAAGACTTTGTCAGCATAAATATAATGGTAAGAATTTCATATATGATATAGTTTTTATGTATAGAAATAGTCTCTATATTATCATATCTAATAAATGCCATACATAAGTGAGTAAAATTAAAATAATCGAAACTTTATAATTCCACTTGTAAGTTATTATTTATTTGATCTATAACTACATCTTGACTTCATTAACTTTATCTTTGTAATTGATACATTTACAAATAGTTCAATATAATTATGATAGACCAGAGCTTTAAGTAATAAGTGAATAGTGTGTGTAGTTTTCAATATGTAGTTGTTTACAAAAAAGTCTTTTAATTATAACAAAGATAATGAAATTAATTTTGTTATTGATAATAGAGGGGGGGAGTCCATACTACAACAGTAATTAATTTTAATTTAAATCCAAATTAAGGAATGTAAATTAGTCAAGTCATCAAACAATTAAACACAGGTGTTGTAATAATATTAGTAACAGATGATGATATTACCTTTTTTTGATTGCTCAATGGAATCTAATTTTGTTTCCCATGATGGACAGTAAGTTCCTAGTGAATGAAATAGCACTATATATTAACAATATATTACAATCTGTTTCTTTATTCTTTAATCGTTTTCCATTTAATATTATAACAGATGATATTTCTGACCAACCAGTAATTTCTCGGCATCATGAAGTCGATTTTGAAGTTCTTCTATTTCATTCTTTCTTAATTCCAACTGGGCTATCTATCCAATCTATTTCACGTGACGAGTCCTCATTTTTAGAGCTACAAAATCAAAATAATATTCATCACGTTTGTACAACAATGCATGGTCACATCATGTTTAGAAATATTAGTTATGATTAGTAAGTGACTTAATTTGGGGGAAACCATTTACAGTAATGAAGTATTGCTATGAAACCATACTGTATAGGAAATCAATATAATTTGGTGCACATGAAACTTAATTTATTGTTGCAAAGCAATGTAATTAATGAACTAAAATGGCCTCATATCAACTGTTAATAAGAAAGTGCTTGTGTGAGAAATAGCATAGATTTGTAACAATGAGATGTAATAAGTGCTTGTTTATCTTGCAATAGTTGCTAACAAAACTAAGATAATTAAAATGGGCGTGGTCAAATGTGATTGTCATGGTTACAACATACAATCATACCTGTTTCAACTAGTTCCTGCATTTCTCTGTCTCTTTCAATTAATTTGTCTAACACCTGGGGAAAATAGGTTGGCAAAATTTGACAAGAACATACATATAAAGAGATCAATACAAAAAGTTTGTAACATTGGTATAGATCTGGAACCAGACTCAAACCATGTGTCTTGGTATGAGTCTAATCTTGTGTAGCCAAACCAAAACCAACATGGGACTAGACTTAAACCAACGGATCTTGGAATGAGTCTCGCTAGTAAATTTGGGAACAAAATAAAACCAGCTTACACTAGTAACAGACTCGTCTGTGGTCCCTGTTGTTGTAGGTGGAGTTGAAGTGGGAACAGATGTGCTAAATGAAGGTTTATCAGTACTAATCATCTCCAATAACATTCTAGAATAAAAGAATTCAATTAACCAACTCAATATGAATATTCATATTACGTTAGTATTACATTATTAGTTGAGACATATCTACCTTGTTAATGAACTGAAGTCGTTGAGTTTTCCATGTAGCTGTGTTTTAAGAGGCTCGTTGATCGCCATTACCTTTCAAAAACACCCTCTAGTGAATTAATTGAGTGTCAGCAATTTTTAACGTACTCGTGGGAACTGATGATTTCAAAATGGACCAATCAGATTGCTCATATTTCCCGGTATGAGGGAAATTGACCAATGAAATCGCGTCGTAGTCAAACACTGCCTCCGGAACAGGCGTGGACTTAGGAGTGCGCGTTGTCTTTGCAGCCACTTGAGAAAGAAGCTCACGAGTCCTCCCTCATTCTTCTATCTGCTTCCTTAGAAGCTTTGTGCTATCTATTCCCTTTTTGGATATCAACGCAGACATTGTATGCGTAACAGAAGCGAAGATAAGCTTTATCAGGAATTGTTTTCATATTGGATAGTCATGGTTCTCCCTACAGTACTGAGTGTTAATACTAAGAAGATAGTTAGAGCTACATTAGAGGTAAGGGCTATCTCTTCTATTCATTTTGATATGAATTGTGTTGCTGTACTGTTTGGTGAGCCAGTTTATTTTTTGCACAGAGTTCCAAGAACTGAGAGATAGACATATAGATTTGCCATTGGATTTCTCACTTAATATGGTATGGCTCCTCAAGAGGAGTAAAAGAAAGCATTGCGTCTGATAACAAGTGTCCCATGAACTATATCTGAATGACAGACAAGACTCGAAAACTAGAGGTGAATTCTAATTAGTGCCCACCCTCTTCTAAATACTTATCATGCTCTCTTCTGTTACTGTCAAGCATATACATTTAAGTGCAATATAATTTGCAATCAGTACCCATTCTACCCATAGGATCGCAGTTCAGCTGTGAAGACGCCACGGGGACATATTCCTGTTTCTCTTCATCCACTGACGACCCCCACACCTGGTCTTATACCTGCTGCTTATACCCTTCCAACAGATGTAGCCGCTATGTCCCGTCATGGACCTCCCCATCCACATTTAACCCCTTACCCAGTATAATATCACCTTCATTTGCCATGCCCACCCACTAACCATGCCAGGACCTGCAGCTCATCCAGGTTCAGCTATATCCAATGATCTAGGTCCACCTATTTTTATGCCCTGTAAGTTGATTCATTATAATAAGTGTCCTTTGTCTAATAAGGCTTTGATATGTTTGTTTAGCTCAGTGTTTAATAATATTCTTAGTAATCACTAAAATATACTGCTGTGGTTGTCTACATCTACTCTATTTACTCACCTGCAAAATACCTTGTTGACACTTGTATGGTTTCTATACTACATTCTTGTTTTCCTTTAGCTCTTAATCTTGGGACTCCTAAATCTTCTTCATCTGTTAATACCAAACCCATTAAAAGCTCCACTTTAGTCCCCTTGGGTCATGTAACCAGCACACATGACACCACACCCTCATCTGGGACTTCACTCTCTTCACCACAGAAATGTTTCAGCAAAATGCTGTCATATGCCACTCCCCCTTTTCTACTCAGCCCATATCTAGTGTTCCTAAATCTATAGCAACTTTTCCTAGTAAGATCAACAGCCATGTTAATTCAGTAAGGAAAGCAAAACCTGAAACCACAACTGGTAAATCAAGTACTTTCACAAACAGTACCTCTTCAGAATGTGAAGCAAATTGGACATCCGCAAGGCTCTCCATCGCCAGGTCCCACGAATCCTTACTCACCTAATAGTCTAGCCAATATGGGAATCAATCTTACTACAAGTATGGGTATCAGTCTAGTCAAACCTACAGTAGCAAGACCAACAACAACTGCTATAAATATCGCTGATATGACTAGTGGAAGTCATGTGACTTATGCCACTCTACTTCATATCAAGGTAGTTCAATGCAATACGGAGTAGTTCCTGTGTGGGGTGGAGCAAAGGTGGAATTGGTACTAAAGGATTTGCAAAACAAGATGTAGGTTTTGAACATTCTAAATCAGAAACAGGTATGAGGTTGCTATTTTTTTAGTTTGTATTGGATATTAAAGTGTTTCCTTTAGGTGGTGTTACTGTATGACTCTTGCAAGTGGACTAGCTGGAGGACAAACCCTTGTCTGTACGGAGGGTCTACCACCACCTGTTCCTTACGTAACCACACCCTCTACAGCCAGTTCATCGTCAATGTCTTATCCTTCTACTACAGCTGACCAGAGAAATGACAGGTATAGCACATTTATATTATATATTGGTAGCTATCCTAGGTCATTGTGGTAAGTACTAATGTTCACTAGTCTAGAGCTTACTAATGGTAGCTATCCTAGGTTATTGTGGTAAGTACTAATGTTCACTAGTCTAGAGCTTACTAATGGTGGTATCCTAGGTTATTGTCCTAGTACTGATGTTCACTAGTCTAGAGCTTACTAATGGTAGCTATCCTAGGTTATTGTAGTAAGTACAATGTTCACTAGTCTAGAGCTTACTAATTGTAGCTATCCTAGGTTATTGTGGTAAGTACTGTAGTGTCTAGAGCTACTAATGGTAGCTATCCTAGGTTATTGTGGTAAGTACTAATGTTCACCAGTCTAGAGCTTACTAATGGTAGCTATCCTAGGTTATTGTGGTAAGTACTAATGTTCACTAGTCTAGAGCTTACTGTGTGGTTTAATGTTGCATCCTAGGTCAAAGTGGTAAGTTTGTTATATCATTTAATATAATTTAATCATAGAATGCCTTCAATCAATCATCACTATCCAGCTGATACTTCCTCTATTCAAGATGCTATATACTGCAGCTCAAGTAAGCTCATTATTGTAATTATGACTAACTAATTACACTCCTTTGCACAATAGGCCCTCAGGATTCAATCCCATGGCCTGAGGCTATGAGCAAGAACATTATAATTCCAGCTCCAAATCTCACTGGGAAAGATATTGCTAACCTTACTTCATCTGCTTCTTCTCCATTGCCTAACGAAAAAGGAATAATGATCTTCAATGGCCACAATCGACCACACCTACTGAACACACTCACTCAGAAGGCAATGTACATCCTTTGGATGTGACCACAGGAACAGGACATTCTCCACCCCCTCAATCAAATCACCCCTAGATCCAAACACGTCCATTGTCTTCAACCAGCTCTGGTATGTAATCTTTGGAATGGGAGGACATGGGACTCAGGGTAGTTCCTCTCCTAGACCTAGTATTCTTAGAAAAAGACCTCTAGAAAGGTAAGTAGGAGTCACAAGTTATGACCACCATGTTTTTGTTAACAGCAACAGATCCACTGACCTCAGTGCTTTGTTGAGTTGGTCAGTGACTCAATGCAGCGTAATCAGCGGAATCTGGACGCCCCTGGGATGACCCATTAACATCATAAACTAAGTTCCTTCTATCTCATTCTATGTCCATTGTCCACCGAATGGAGCGTGCCCTGGGCATTCCCTTTGCAGCGACAACAAAGGTCATGTTCTGCGAACCCAATGACTGAACTGCCCAATCTCAGCCTGTAGGAGTTGGACTCGCTATTTCCACCGTGAGAAGCTCCCCCTATCCACGGTAAACTTTTGCCGCCACCCGCGCACTGTTCATCTTCTCTTTCGGAGACCATTCAGCCATTATCCAGTCTGGGAGAAGGCGCACATGTGGTGTGTGCGTTGGTTTCCAGTTCCCCTGGGCACCGATACTTGTCTCTGGGAATTTCCTCTGCGCGCATACAAAACTTAACATTAGTGATGTATAAGTTGTATTGAGGGGCGAGTCCTTCTAATTATTGATGTAATCTACCCCTACCTTCACTTACTATAGATGACAGTCCTGTACTAAATTGCTGAAATGGTATCTGAGAGTACGTGGGCTAGTAGCTAGGGCTGGGAATTACTCATTTAAATTGTCATCTGGTTGCATGGTATGCGACTTTCCACTAACCCGCCCTGTTGTTTGTGTCGGGCGGGTTGGACACTGAGAGCTTGCAATGATCGACCGATCTGACGTGCCCCTCGTTAAGTATGATGCCTTCTCCGAAGATGACGACTTCCACACAACTTTATGGCCAGTCTGCTTCGTGCTGTGAGGTTAGGTGTGTGTGTGTGTGAGTGTGGGGCGGAGCGATTTACCCACCTCTACCTCTACCTCCCTTCTCCAGGCCCACGGAGGAGCCCCCCGCTCCTTATGACATATACCACGAAACCCGTGCGCCACAATGTACCAGGGTCGGCGCTCTATCAGCCTCCCCCCCTCTTTTATAAAGTCTCTAGCTACTATGTCCATGGCAAGTTGTAGCCCCACTGCAAAATCCCCACACCACCATCCCTATGATACTTCGACCTCTGTTCCACCTACATCCCTCAAAAAGCTAAACCTTCTCTTCATTATATCGCTATCCTTCCATGGTCCACTACACTCCAACTATTCTTGGCATCTCTTTCCCCCCCTTTCCGTGCCGTTCTTGCCTCTGCGCTTTGTCTTCTTCTGTCTCCGATGTCGTGGTGGCTATTTTTTGCCTCAAGTTTCTTCTATTTTTCTAGCCCTTACCCCACCCCACAGTGTTGCCGCTTGTTTACTCGGCCGCTTGAGTCCCAGACTCTGGCCTGGAGTTAGGTTCCCTCTCATGGCCTGCGACTGCTGGTCCATCGTAGGGGGTGGTTGGCCTGCATTGGTTGTTGCCTGCCCCCCCGTCCCCGATAGTAGGCGTGTTTCATGGATGCGACCCTGAGTTCTCTCCTGACTGCGTTAGGGCCTGCCGCTGGCTTTGCTCTGTCTGGCGTAGCCATGAATGGTATATGCTTTCTGACGGCTTGCGCCTTCCGTTTTCGCGTTCCGGAGATGGATGGCCTCGCCCTTCCTCCGTAGCCGGGGTAATCGAGGGGATATGAATATCGAGCGCTCAACGGCCTTTGCCCCTAACATCTGCACATTGGTTTGTCTTTGTTTCTTAGCTATACACTCGTCAGGAGGCCTTTCCCTCATTCACTAAATCTCCACACCCCCCTCGTTCCTTTGGTCTCCCATCTGCGCCCTCGTCCCCCCTCCTGTAGCTCCCACCCCCCCGGCAGAGATTGACGTCCGTCGCCCGCCCCCCCCTTCATCAGTAATACACCTTACTATTACCATTTCCTCCACACTTCCCAACGCCCGTTTTTCTTGCACTCACAATCTTTTAGTAATATTACTTATGCATTTTACAATTGCCGCCCCGCGCCTCAACGACGAGCCTGGCAATGATCTGCCCCCCTAGTGATCACACTTTCTTACCGCCTGTCTTATAGCCATCCGCCCCACCCAACATGCCCTATGCCTTTCCTTACGACCCATTTCTGTACTCTATCTCGACAACCGTCCATGTAGAATCCGTTCCTTGGACTACAATTCATCAATCCCCCCCACAAAAGCCACTCTAAGGCTCCCCTTGTGCACTCACAACCGGCCCAATTGCCTGCACAAAGTTTTTGACATGCCTTCCGCATCAATTTGTTTTCTTAAAGCTCATTACCTCCGTTGCCGCCATTTCTTTAGCAGCATTAGTATAGGGCTATCCGCTTGCTCGCGGAGCGCCTTCTCCAGCCCAAGTGCATGCTCGAGCGGGGCCGGACCTAGGAAGGGTCATGTAACAAATACATGGATGCCGCCCCCTAGCTGTCTTCCCTTGTAGCCCCTGAACTCCTCCTGCCCCTTGTTAAAAGTTCACTTGCACTGCCCTTCTTGTCTAGCTTCCATTAGCATGTCACCGTTCACGGACGACTGCTCCTACGCGAGGTTTTCTGGCTTTGTCACGCTGCCCTGCATCTAGTCTCGGCTCCCCAGCTCCAGAACGTAAGCACCGGCGACAGTATTGTAGGCTGGCGATTTCGTGTCACAGCCTGTTGTATGACGCAGTGACTCACAGTCTCGTCTCCCCATGATCCCGGGCACTTCTATTCAAATATGGAGGTTCCGTCACCAGTTAATACAGGAGTACCAGGCGACAGTATCAACTGTTGTGACATATGGGTTTGCGGTGAACATTCGGTGCTCCCACTCTGGGGTACCAACTGCGAACGTTTTTTGCTCTGTTCGGTGTGCTTGCGCAAAACAATCAACCTCTCGAGTCCCCCTAGGGAGAGTCACTCCAGGAACAGCTACAGCCGCACCAAGGGACAATAGAACTAGTGACATGTTAAAGAACAAAGGTGGATACAGGACCAGTAGATGTCACAGTCGAAAAGCGGGATCCCTGTTACTCAACGCGGATGAATGATTATGCGAAACTTTCACAGCGGCAACACCCGCAGTACATATAGTACAAGTAAGATCAACGTAGAGATCCTCCTCCGATAACCAGCTGTATTGCCCTCATCATACAGCTTGTACAAATCAGTCAGTGCACCAGAAGATATCCTTAGCCTGGAGTGTCATATGGTAAATAGCATTATGATGCGGCTTGCACAGTCAGTAACCGTGCACCTGGTACCTTAATTCGCGTCGTCTATCAAGGTCATATCCGCACTTGTCCAGAGCTGTTGTTCTTTCCTGACACACATGCTGTTAGTACTCAATCAATTCTCCGTATGCGAACTACTAGTCTCTTATGTAAGCCCCACTTGTGGTGTTGCCCTGTAGTTCATTGTTCCCTAGTCTTCGGTACCAGGTAGAACACCGCCTTCTTTCGTCCAGTGTAGAGTTAAGCGGAGTGTATCGCGTGCAGTTTGTGCCCCAGTCTGTTCCTGCTGTCCAATTTTCTGGATACGTTGTTGGGCCCTATCGTCACTACTTTGTTCTCAAGCGGCGGGAGGGCGGGCCGCGGTCTCGCCGGCAAGAGGGGAGGGAGAGCTAAAGGACGTCGTGAGCATTCGTCTGGTCCCCTATCTAATTTCAGATGTGCAGGTAACTCGCTCCGCCCTTCGGTTTTATTTTTTGTGTCCCGGTCTTGTCTATCACTACTCCCTCCCCTCCCCATTCCTCTGTTCCCTCCTCCTCCCCGCGTCGTGCGAGGGGGGTTCCGCGTCTTTTTTTTTTTTTTTGTTTTTTTTTTCGGTGGGGGTGGGGAGCTTCCTTTGTTTTTCCAGCCGGGGTCTCTCGCGGGGCTGTTGGCAGCGGGCCACATCCTGCGGTGGGCGTGCTGGTCCAGCGCGCGCTTCTTCCATGCGAACCATGACACGACTAGAGCCACCTCTCCACTCCGGTTCGTGGTGTGTGGCTGTATTGCGCCGCTTGTGGTTCGTGGAGGGGACTTCGGCGACCTCCGGACCCGGGTCCTGGATCTCTGCCTACGTCCATTCGCATGTTTGGTCTCCTTCGCAAGGTCTGGATTTTCTCCGGCTGTGCCCTGTGGCCTGTACATGGCGTGCTCGAGTTATTTCTCCCCATCCACCGGCGTTGGTTAGCTTCTTCGTCTCCTCTGACCCCCCCTATGGTCACTATAACATTATGGACGCCACTTTGTCTCGCCCACGCTGTGACTCGTGCACACCTCTCGCGCACGCACCTAGCTCGTGGGCCCACGGCGGCCCCCCGCAGCAACCCTGCAACAATCAACAACCCCCCCCCACACCCCCCCCTCATACACACACACCTCCACTCCCACCATGCCTCGCAGCCAGAGCCCATCACCACACTCTATCACTCGACATACCTCCAACACTGGAACATGACCACCGCCCATCCATGCCCCTTAGCCCCCCCTGGTTTGTCCTAGGCGGCCTTGAATCCACCAGAACCCCTTCCTGAGCTTGGCACCGACCCAAACCTAGCATGATTTGCAAAACATGGCTAAACGCTCCCCTTCGTAAGACCGCCCGTATAGCCTTTCCTAGAGTAACAACCACCACAACCCCACACCACCCCCACTTTCTTTACCCAACAACCACCCCCACCCCAACCAACCCCCGATACCAAACAACTGTACACACCACCCTTCCGTAAAAGCTCACATACCCCCGATAAATTTAGGATTAGGTAGCGGTTATCCTCCCAGCTGCTCCCCCCAACCACCCCCCCTTTCGATAGTCTCTGATGCATTCACATAACACATATCCTTGGTGCAGTTAGAAACTTCGTCCTTCATATTACGCACCCCCGCCCCCCCCCCCCTCTCCCCCCTTCATCCGAATCCTTGTCTCACAATTAAACTACATTTACTACAGCTGCGGATTTTCTTCTCTCTGCCGCCCAAGCTCTGCATTTTGACAGTACCTTGCCCGGCCTGGGCATACCTGAGCGAAGCGCGAGATCTCCGTACCTCCTGACAAATACCTATCTTGTCCCACTGTCCTACTGGCGATCCATCCTCCACACTCTTCCTGCCCATACCTGAGCACCGGGAAGAAACCATACTCGCTCACCATTTTAATCGCATGTCATCCCCCCCTTTCCCTTCCGTAAATTTCCTGTGCAGGAATCAAATCCAATGAAACGGGTGTTCAAACTCAACCTGTGCCCGATGAATTTCTGGTCTCTCTGCTGCACGTTCTAACCAGTGCCGACTCCCCCTTCGCATCACTCCCCCCCCCCTATCCCTTCCTACATTCTAGCGGCAAATCACTCTAACTTCTATACCATACATGAATGCACACTTTAACACCCAAACAGCAAAGCTCCCCTTCATCTATTCCGGTTCGTCACCCCATGATATTTATTGCTCCAACTGCCTCCCCTTTCGCCCCTACCAATTGTATGCATGCCAATTAGGTGGCGACGGGGGCTACCATCTTCCTTCGGTGTGCCTCGGTCCCCAGTCAGTCACCCTTGCTGTTTCTAGTTCATTCGCCGATCGGTAAAGAGTAGGAACCCACCTACGGTACCTTAACTACTACCGTCTATTTCCTTGGCTCTCAAGTACCCGAGAAAGCAATAGCAACCAAGGCTGGACCAGAAACAATGACAAAACAAGATATGATATATATAGAACGATCCTACGACACACTATAATGAGGCAACCGACCGACTTAGAAGAACAAATCATCATCGTTAGAAGCCTCTAACCCTCAAAGGAGAGGGCCCCCACTACAGGCTTGACGTACGTCTCCATTCTGTCTCGTCAGCCATTTCCCACCCAATCGTGTTAGGACAGAGCAGCGGGAACCAACATACAGGACATTGGTCCTATTGTCACCACAACCCCTGGCCCCCCCCCCCCCCCCAAGCGTGCAGTTCTAGGGAGACCCGTAAAACCACATAGTAACTAAACCTAACGAAACACATTTACAACCACCTGGAACAAGACCCCCACCCCCTATTTGATAATGACCATCTAAAAAAGCAACCCAACAACTACAGCGCAAGATCAATCCGACCTGAGGGCCTATGTTCGATAGTAAAATTTTTTGATCTAGGATACCTTGAGACCAAGAACAATGGAAAGAAGTTGTATCCAAAGATGGACTTGCTGGTAAAAGCTATTGGTTTCTGAATGTGACGTTGATATGATCTCCTGTATATCGATGTCACTCAGGTGGTGTGGTCCATGTAAAGCCAGTTGTGAGCCTGTTCGTAGAAGTAAGATATGAAACTAGGAGATGATCTCGTCCAAGTTGCTAAGTATAAATATTTTCTTTTGTACTCTATGACCCAAATAATATATTTATAGGCTAAATCTGAGATATTGATGTTTTTATTAGAAGCTATAGAGACGCTTGGCTACGTTCTTATGTATTCAGTATGTAATTGGATGAATGACAGATGGCTGGAAAGGAGGAGATGGATGAATGGATGGATAGCCAACAGAGGGTGGACAAAGGAGAGATGGTGAATGTATGTCACATGCATAGGCAGGAATATTTAGGGACGTGTGGTTCATGGTTTGTACACGGTCCATAGTAGAAGATTTAAAGAGAAGAGAATATGAACACAAAGTTATAATGACGGAAGCTGAGAGAGTTCCGAGTAAGTATCTTGATGTTCATATCTGTAAAATTTTGTGAGATTATAGATTGAAGCATAATAGGTAGTAGTAATACCTGGGGAAAAAGGGTGGAATTTTTTTTGAAGGAGAGGAAAAGACAGAGGAAGTGAAAAAAAGGTGTGATCTCCCCCTAATCTACTGTCTATCATCTATTTATCTTCCATCTATTCATCCATCCAGGTACTTGTATAGAAGCCAACTTAAAAGAAGGTATCTGATAGTAATCAAACCAGATGCTGTAAGTTCTGACCAAAGTTGAAGAGATCATTTGAAAAGGTAGTAGGACTTATTAAACAATTATATCTATGCAAAATCTGTGACATATTCAATTATGTATTTAGTTGGAATGAGAATGGCTATCAAATCAACTAGTGAGAGAGACAAACGCACTAAGAAGAGGCAGCAGAGTTTTTATAAAATCAGCAGGAAAACTCAGTAAGACAACCATCATTACCTATCAATTGATAATCCATGTAGGAACTATTTTGAAGAGTATAGAATTTATGAGCAGGGTTAGGTAGATAATCAATTCCGCTATTATCGTCCTTTTAGTGCCCCTTGTATGACATTGGTGTGAGGTAAAGGTGATACTGGAAGAAGGTGTGTGAAGGTCTACGAGAGTTCTAGGAATCCTGATGTAGAACAAGCCAAAGGAAGTCACTGAGAGGTTTAAGACAAGGATAAGTATGCTGGTAGAGTTTGATCTCTCCGAATTGTTCGAGAGCCCCAGTATGGTACTGCCACAAAGCGATGCATCCATGCCAGGGACTCTCATGACACAGCAGCTAGAGAAGAGCTTTCTTTTTCCCAAATTATTGAAATTCCTTTGGTTACGGCACAGAACCTATATTCAACGTCACTTTAGCTTAATAAGACCAAGTGTTTTACAAGACACAGAGGAATTCATGCAAGCATAGGTTTAGCATTCTTGGGCGAATGAGTGCCACTTGAACATGTATAAAATATCTTAAATTTTTACTAAAGTAGAGGTATTCTGGCTAAGATTGAGGAGGCAGGCTTAAGATAGCTTTAGTAAAGAACTAACATCTAAGCAACAAAGCAGAGAGTTTTAAAAGACAGAAGACAAAGACGATTATGATTCTTTGTGCACTAGTATGTAATAGTGGTCAATGTAGATTAGGTATGGCAGGGAAGATGCAGTGGCAAAGTGGAAGGAAGTATTGGGTCCTTCAGAAGTAGAAAAAAGCAAAAAACGGAGCACCAGAAGCGTAAAGTTTCTAGGTATTTGTATGTTCATAGTTCTCCAATGTATCTTTAGTTTGCGGGCCCAGTTTATAGCAGATGATACGGACATTAATCATTTCATGGTGCTGATGGTCAGAGGATGTAGCCTGAAAAAGAAATGAAGTTCTCTTTCCCCAAAGAAAGACAGTAGCGTTATAAAACCTAATGCTATAGGGAAAAGTAAGTACTTCAGACATATGAATCATGTAGTTTGTGGTAAAATGAGATGTTCTACATAGTATATATAATTATTGCCTTTATTACAGAGGCTATAACAAAAAATTGAGGAGAGTGGTGTCAAGGTCTCTCGGCAGTAACAACCCGACTAAAGAAGTGCAGCACAGTTATATGCAGATCATAAAGGAGGAATTCTATGATACAAGTCACAGACTTTCATGAGCGTAGTTACACAGTATAATATTGTTATATGCCGAGAAAGTTGTCAGGTATTAACTTTACACGTTTAATACAGTGGTTCATCTGTATTTATGGTCTACTCGTGCGGATGCGTTAATGGCTGGAGAGCACTATGGGGACCTACTGATCCTGAGGAAGCACAAAGAAACTTCAACCTGATAGGAAAGTAATCTTCCTGTTTTATAATTTTATTAGCATTTTTATAACGTTAAGAGCTTTGTTTGGTGGAGAAGTAAGATAATGAAGCTATCCATGGTAGCCCATAGAAAGAACATGCTGATTAAAACAAAGCTATGGTGTTTGGAAGAAGTGGTATTCAAGGAAGATGGTACAATCAAAGGTAGTTAATAGAAAATGAGAGGAAGTCAAAGGAAACACTTACGCACATACACAACACTACAATAAGATTATCCTTATTCATTTGTCTTTACTTTGTATAGAATTGCTGTGACAAGAGGAAGGGACCACCATTACATGAGCCAGGTGACAGTTAAAATTATAGTTAAAGGTAATATGACTCAGTATTTATATGAAATCGAAAACTAAAACACAGATATACTATAGCAAATTCAATTAAATAAGAAATATAAAAAAAGGCGACATGTAGCCAACACTGTATTTTTCTGTGAATCACTTAGTCCTAAATCTTCCATCCATCTGCTGACAGACAATGAAATTGAAATCCCTTTTTTGTCGAGATCCTTGTCTTTCGTGGATGTTATTAGCTGGCTCTCCATAAACAGACTGTTGCATTATAAGGAAGACTGCTGGTATCGTGATAATTCATTGACCTTAAATCCTCCAGCTAATTGTAATATTGAAGTAATCCGTTACATATGCTGGCTTGTAAATGTTGAGGACTGATGGACTGCCATCGCTCCACACTGAATGCACAAATGAAAAACAATAGTCAGATGAAGTGGGGTCATCAGTGGGTGCTGTCTTAAGATGACATATGTACCTCCTACATACATCGTCCTGTTAGATAGGGTACAGTTTTAAAAACTAAAAAATCTGAGGAAACTGTGAGGCTGGGTGTACTAATATTACTATCTTCTAATTGTGTACGCGAGTTAGTAGAGGATCCTTTTTAGATATGCTTTCTTAAACAACTTCCCCAGAGATTAGACTCAATGAAAAACTCCCCTTGTGAAATGTTTTGACCATTAGTGACACATTGAGTGTTTGGATCAGATGATTACGACCGGACACCATTGTGTTAGGAGAGAATATTGGATTTTTGTAAGGGTCTCAGGCAGGAGGTCCAGTCCCCAGTATGGTATGTACACTGTGGGATCCATCATTCTCAACAAGTCCCTTCCAAATTGCGTTAGGTAGTAGCGATGCCATGGTAGGAACTGAGTGTCAGAGGAGTCTAAACTTTGAGAAGAGGGGTATTTGAACTATTGTAATAGAGCTGCAATTAAGTTCTGGTAATGAGGGACGATGATAAAGTGCGATTAGAGCTTGCATTTAAACAGCTTGTATGTAATGGGATCTTTGTGTGTTTGTTAAATTTAACCAGTCTTGACGATATCGGCAACAGTTAAACAAGTTGTCCGCTTAACACATTGACATCGGCGACCAACTGAATCTAAAAATATGTCCATTTTCCGCAACACATGACACTAAATAGACAGATAAAGCGCACGAAAATGAAAATCATATTAATACTTACCAATTCTTGGATTACATAAAACATGGGAACTGTCCATTCACCATTGTCCTGAAAAGTCGACGGCAGTAGACCCAACCAAGTCATATCCATCATTACAATACGAATAAAATGGGCAATAGTCAAATTGTGGTTGATTACGATGACCATTATCCGTACACCAGGATCAGAAACAAGATAAAATCTCTAACGATGGACAGAGATAAAAATATCATACAATACATTCAATGTTCTATGCATATCACTTACTTTTACACTGTGGTAGAGGACCCATTCCAATAGCCAGTGTTTTACAATGTCTGATGTGATTACCAACAGTTTATCAGCCTCTCTGTTACAAAGTATAGGTTAACAATGAACCGGGAACAATTACCAGTAAGGGTTTGGGCACCATTATCAGGGGGACCAATATATGGACATCTAGGTCTTTGATCTGAAGGGAGGGATGGAATGAAAAATGACACATGTGTACACACAATGGATGCATACAGTAGACAAATATATATGACCTCACTTACCAATGCATGATGGCAGTGTCCCCTGACCACTGTCCATTTGATTTACATAGTCGAGATGGATTCCTTTTTAATTGGAAACCATTATTACAAATGTATGTGACACTTGACCAACTTGTTTGTTCCAGAAAAGAACCGTTGCCATTAGGCCAATTTCCCAGGATCACCACAGTTAATGGCTGTGTTAAAAGTAAACTTAAAAAAATTATAAAGAGTTGCTTTTCTTACGTCCACAATTGAGGGTACTTGTCCAGACCAGAGTCCATTTGATTGGCATACTCGTTTTTTATTCCCATAAAGTTGTAGATTACCGGACAACTATAAGTACAATACCATTTGAGCAAGGTTGAGTTAAAATGAACGAAATCCATTATGAGGTTTTCCTGGATCACCACAATTAATCACTGAATAAATGGACATATAAATTGTAGTTAGGATGCATAAATAGAAAAATGGACACATAAGTAAAAGAAACATACTATATACATACAATACACAAAGAAGTCTCATTACTAAAAACTCTCATAATCTCATTTTCTACTTTACAAGTACAGTTTGGATTTCTCGCTCCAGGTCCCTACATCAGTACAGAATCTAAATAGAGGTCCATTCAGTTTGTATCCAAAATTGCAGCTGTAATTTGCTCTTGAAGCAAAGTTGTTGTGATGAAGTCAACATTTCCTTAGCAGGATTTGAAAGAGGTCCACAATTGATCACTATAGGAAAGTAATTCATTTGATCAAACAATAGATGAGATGGATAGATGGAGGGATGTCACCTTTACAAGTTGGTTCTCGACGCTCCATGATCCATTAATTGTACAAACCCTAAATTCTTGTCCAGATATTTTAAACCCAAAATTACAACTGTATCTTGCAGGATGAGCTAAAGTCGTATTAAATACCAGTACATCACCATTAGTGGTGGAGTCAGAGGACCAAAAATAACAGCTAATGGAGAGATCACAAAGACAGTTATCAACATAATAATTATTGTACTGTACATGTGTGTGTGTGTGTGTGGTTTGTACAAGTTTTGTAACTATTATATTAAACTAATAATTAATTTAAAATGTTACATATTCCATGAGAGTAGATGTGAGAAGGACTGATATGGTGTGGTAACAGCTTGTACTGGTCTGGTGAATGAAGCTATGTTAGGAAAGACTTATGATATTTTAGTGGATTCATAAACTAGTTGATAGCAGCTGCAGTCACAACATTATATCAATAACTCAATGCAGTAGTAAAAAACATACACCACTTGATGATGACATTTATTTGCATACAATATATATTCTGTTCACATGACATAACTTTATCAGACCATACATTCATAATATATATCCATCTATGAATACCTATCACCATCAACCATCACCATCATCATTCATCCTCATCCCATCCATTACATATCATTCATTATTCTACCACATACGTTGACATTGTTGTTCTAATCCACTCCATGTTCTATTTGCCTGACTCAATTTCTCTTATCATTTCCTAAAATCAGGTAGCCAGGAAACAGATATATTGTAGAGTTGAGCCTACACGAGTAGTATTGTCAATGTAATGGATTCGAGTGACATTGTTTGGTGAAGAGAGAGGTCTACAAGCCGCTAAAAATAAAATCAGTAATGGATATGTGGTTTAGACAATGGATTTATAGCTTAGGTAATAGACACATAACTTATAAAATGGATGAATAGTTTAAAGTAATAGATGCATGATATAGATAATGGATCAATACATCTTGAGGCAGACAGTAAACAGGAACTAATTTTTGAAATGTAGACAAGACTAGCAAGCAAATACTTACCAACACAGGTAGGTTGATCACCACTCCATGGGAGTTGTGCTGACATTTCCTCTCTGACTGACCCACTAATGTAAACCCGTCATTACATGTATATGTGACTAGTGAGTTAAAGGTAGTGGTTGTGACGTGAGTCAAACCGTTTGGGATAGTGGAGTGGAACATGACAATCAATAACTATAATATAAACAAGAAAAAAAATATATTTTATTAAGTCACTCTGTTCATTTAAAATACATGTACTTGTACATGTAAAAACCATTGCACATGTTTGGCACATGCACTAATAGTATATTATATACATTATATTGTCATATATAATTACATAATATATGTGTATAGATTAAAAATACTTAGGTTCTGATATGTCTGACATATCTCTGTTTATTGTGTCTACAATTAAAGTGATGTACTTCAAAATATTAATTTCTACATCGTACACACTTTTGATGTCACATGTCAGAATGACTCAGAACTTCACACATGTTATATTCAAAATGCTATTTTAAACTGTTAACAAAACATGTCTGTCAGTTGGATATTGTTGGTGGTTATGCCAATTAATAAAGGTAGTGAAAGTCTAAACATTAAATTGTGCAAAATACACAGAACTATCTTACTGGTACAAGTTGGTGGGGTTTCACTCCATTGGCTATTGCTTTGGCATGTTCTTGTTTTTACTCCTGCAACTTATAGCCTGGATTACAACTATAGTTAGCTTGTGAGGTGTAGTAATACTGTATAGAATGTGACATCGCCGTGTAGAGAGGGGAGACCCCCCACAATTTATAGCGGTAACTATATACAGAAAAAATGGGTATTAACAGCAACACGTGGTGCATGAGTATATGTGTATATGTTGTTTGTGTGTCTCATGCAAGTCACATGATTAGTGGGGGCATTACATGGTACACATGATGGGATTTTCCCACTTCCATTTTTGTTAGCTAAGCATTCTCTTTTTTTATTTCCAATAAGCACCCATCCTTCATTGCAAGTATAGTTGACTATAGATTTGAATGTAGTTGTTGCAATGATAACGAGTCCATTTATAGGGTGGTTGAAAGAGTCCCACAATCTACAGCTACAAAAGATAGAATGGACACATAAATGGAGAAATGGATATATAGGTAAATAGATGAATGCTAATATAAATTCTTACGAGTGCAGCTGGGAGCAGTATTCTTTCCAGTTCCATTAGCCTGACATGTTCGAGTATTGTACCTACCAGATTATAACCACTGTTACAATAATATTTGGCAAGAGGACTCATAAGTTGTCAACACAAACTCCACAGTCCATTTTCTGGATTTGTAAGGTCTCCACAGTCACAGCTGTATATTTTGATAGTATGCTCATGATATAAGAGTACTCTGCACTCACATCACTTACCTTTGCAAACAGGAGCAGCTGGAAACCACCATTCCACTGTGATTACAGGTACGAGTATTGGTCCCATTTTTTGTGTATCCAATTATTACAGCTGTATAGGTACAACAGAACCATAAAAGTTTGAAGAATAGGAAACCTTCCATCTAACTGGTCGAACAGGAAGTGGAATAGAACAGCTAAAGGGAAGAGAAAGGAAAGGTATCCTGTTACCAATATATGATATACTGAAGATAATCTATCCCAACCATCCAACCATCTATTCCCTGCATTAATTTCCATGTCTTGTTCCCCCACAAATTAGCATACACCTTTAATTTCCTGCAACCGTCCAATAAATATATCCCTAAACTATCAAGTGCCCTAAACAGAAACCATTAATGGTACAGCTTATAATTAGCTGAGTGTCTTTAGATGGTAAACCAACGCCAACCTTCTTGTTGTACAAACATCATCTTTTGTTTCCACACCCAAGAAAGACCCACAACAAATTCAAAGCAAAAATGGAAGATTACTAAACAAGTTACATTAATAGTTGAATAAATAGACAGGACTACTCCTTCAAAATAAAAACTATTATAGCATCTTCATAAAGTACAGTCTGTTTCACAAACAAGCAGAATTATAAAAGACTATTAATACATTAAATAACTTAATAAATTAATATTAAAAATACTGCATTATTAAAAGTGTATAATACACATATTACTAATATTATACATACCTTGCAAGATGGCCATGGGTGAGACCACTGACCCTTTGATGTACAGTATACTTCATTGGGTCCATTTAATATATATCCCTTTGCACAAAAAAATTTGACGGTATCCCTTCTTGGTTCCTGTAATTTCTTTGTAAGTATACACAGCAGTAAACACCTGCTCTCTGCATGTAGCCTTGTCTATGGGAAAGAGGGGGAGTTTTTACAGTGATGTATTAATAGTAACAATGTTAGCACTATGTCCCTAATTATATTGCACTATATAAAATACAAACAGACATATAGTTTTATTGCTGATAGTGGTAATTTATGAAGTAGAGACAATTAAATTGGTATGTTAACAAAATTTGGATGCTTGTATATATACTTGTACTTGCATATACTACCTGCCAATATCTTTGGGAAACAATCTTTTGTTTTGCTTTGTTAATTATTTGTATAAACTCACGTCAATGCATATCAGTGGTATACCCATCACCTTTTGTATACACACTGGAAATAGTATCACCTGACTCTCTAGTATAAGCTTGTCATTTGCCCCCCCTCCCCCCCCCCCCCCCCCCCCCCCCCCCCCCCCCCCCCCCCCCCCCCCCCCCCCCCCCCCCCCCCCCCCCCCCCCCCCCCCCCCCCCCCCCCCCCCCCGCCCCCCCCCCCCCCCCCCCCCCCCCCCCCCCCCCCCCCACCCACAGCTGTAAACAAGCACATTTTTAGTACTGATTGATAGAAGTTTGACTGCATGTTTCCCAGTCTTAGGAACTCTGCCACATCGTCCTCTATTCTCATATTTAACTGCAATAACTGGAGACAATGTTATTGTTAGGTTCTATGCTGGGGGTGGGGGGGTGGGAAGAGAGACTGATTTACATTAAAACAAGATATGAGTATATTATAGTGGTGTATTATCCTTTCATCAAAGTAGAAGAGGAATATACTAAAACTTACCAAAACATACAGGGGTATCTTTAGACCAGTCAACTTTATTCCTGGCTTTAATTTGACATGTCGACTGTAAGCTCACCAATCAATTCATAACTTTCATTGCAACCAAATTGATGCATGTCTCCAACATTAAAAACTGTCTCCATCATCTGTAGCCATTACTTGAAAAATCCCTGGATCTTCACAATCTCTGAAGGGAAGATGCTAAAGACAATTGCAGGATTGCAAGATAGAGAAGTGTTGTGCAGGCAGTGTCTCCAGCTGCATAATAACTTTGCTATAATATTACTTGTTTGTTAATAGTGTTAGAGGAACTGCAGTGCACCTCTTTTATGTAACCACTTATTAATTAAATATGAATATTAATAATTTATAACTGTTAATAATATTCAAGAGGTAATTAATTTTAAAACCTGTAGACATAAATAAATTAGTTTTATTGAGTATAATAGATAAAACATTCATAAACACAAAAGACAATAAAAAAAAAAAAATAAAATGAATTAATTAGAATGAGGAGGAGGAGCATGATGAAATATGAGGGGTGGAGCTATGAAAAACAGTTGTCAGGCAATGTATTCATATATACTGCTATTTTCTTCACTTCGAGTAAGTAGTCTCTTTCAATAAGACTTTCTATCGTTTCTTTAAGTCTGTTGGCTAATATTAGATGAATTAATTGATTGATCATCTAAATCAAATAGCTAATTTCTCTTACTCTAATATCAAATCGTAATTGACCAAGACACTCTGATACTAAGAGATTGTGAGGTAGAGTTCTTCTCATCTTCATTATACGAACTATAGCAGCATCCACCTTAAAGAGAGAGAGAGAGAATATTAACAATATCATAGATGGTTTTTCTTACCTGATATTGTCTGTCCTGAAATACTCTCTCATTTGTAGCAGTATTTTCTTCTTTCTATAAAATATACACATTAAAATAATAACACAATATATATTTTAATATAGTACTGTTTCTTTCATCTGGACTTGATTGATTTTAATACGAAACAATTTGTGTTAAAAGTCTTTATTAAAAGTGAATTCATCGCTGTCTTTTACTTCTATTCCCTAAGAACGTAAAGATAGATATATATATATATATAGTAAATAGAATATATTAACCTTAGGTTGCTTTAAAAGCACTCTAGAGGCCTTGTTAAGTGCTTAATGATTGCAGGGTTCTCCTCAATTCATCATCAGCTATAATAAGATATTGTTATTATATATATTAGTAGATTGTACTCTACTTATTCCAGTGGCTTGTTGAATATATGTATAAGTCAGTTTGTCAGTGTCATTGGTACAAGAGGAGAACCAAAGCTTGAAGCAAGGAGACTTGAAATTTTTCTCCGTCTGTAAAAAATGAGTTAAAACAAAAATTAACAGTGGTATGAATGTACAGACAGACAGACAGACAAACAGACAGGACAGACAGACAGACAGACAAACAGACAGACAGACAGACAGACAGACAGACAATTGGACAATTAGAAAGCTGAACGAAGAACTATTAGTGACCTGAGCAAAGGTAGCTCTTAAAACACAATGACCTAATGAAGGTTGCCATTGTAATTTACGTCCACTGTGTTTACGAAGATAAAAATCTTTAAAGACATCTAGATAGCAACCCATCTAAATAGAAGTAATACATTAAAATGTAATTAGAAGTTTAAAAGTATACCTCTGGAGGTAAGAGAACTTCCATGGTGTATAAAGTAGGCCAATAGCCCATTGTTAAAACATGTACTGAAAGATCCAAGGAACCTGATACACGTTGAGTGGTTTGTAAGTGCTTTAGTAATAAATAGTACATTTAATTTACTGGAATATTAAATGTTTTGAGGTACCTGTTTGAAACTGGTCATCATCTCTCTCGACAACTCTATATCTTTGAACATTCCCTCTAGTTTACTTGTAAAGTTAGGGCCACATTCTGTAAAAGTCATATGATGTGACATTGCATAAATCATGTGATGTGTCATGTGATACTATGTTGTTTCATTACCTTGTTTTAGTTTCAAAAGCATTGATTTTTTCAGCATCAAATGAGGCACTTTTCGCAAGTAAGAGGCGCTTTGCCAAATCTTTCTTGTAAAATGCCTCAAAAACATCTTTTCCTGAAATAATAACAAAAATGACTTAATGGAACATATTCAAATCCCTACCATGAATATAACGGAATAGAATCATCACTCTGTCCAACAATTGATAAGTTCTTCATCAGACCATTCCTTGTTCCAGATCTCAACTGAGCATCAACATACTTAGCTATGGACAAACAGAGAGAGAGAGAGAGAGAGAGAGATGTGTGTGTGTGTATCATGTAATGATTATATTCACTTACCTACTAACTCAGCTGGTTTGTTTTTCCTTCGATTGATTACACTCTCAAAGGAATCCTATAACCAATAAAACTAGTAAAACTAAATATAACAGGTTAGTCTATATGCTACACTAACTCAAACAAGAACAGTCTAACTTAGCGGACAACATCATGGAACTTGTCGTTATCTTGAAATGCTTCACTAATTATTCTTTCAACTTTATCTTTCAATTCTAATAATTCTTGTACCATAGTTTTATCTCTTTCTGGATCACTAACTATAGCATACCTGATTTCTGTACACAATAGAAAAAGTGCATATACTTGAGTTACTAATGGTAGCCATCCTAAGTAAGTACTGATGTTCACAAGTCTTAATATACAGCTATCCTGGTATTGTACTAATGATAGCTGAATTAACCAGACATAGTAATAAATGTACTCTTTACAATACTAGTTGCAAGCTAAACTAAATTAGTTTAATTATTTTATTTCCTTTAATTTACTTTAATGTACTCCCCAAATGCTTTTTGTATGAAAGGGACTCCATCTTTAAATCGACTGAAACAATTGATATAACAAATGTAGATCAGAATATCGATTAGCCTCTAATAGGCTTTCAAACCCTAAAAAAGAAAGTAGGACATTAATATTTGGCTATGATTATAATTATATAAATAACTAAAAATATTCTTACATTTAATGACACACGCCATTATTATATGAAAAGATAATTAATGATAAGTTATATGAGACACTATAGTGGTAAGTACCCATACCTTTGTCTAAGATCTCTCGTAAGTGTTCTCCAACAAGCTGTTTCTCAACACACAATATTAATGGTTTTCTATTTAAAAATGGACACATAGACTTAAAATGGATTAACAGTCACACCATACTTTGTTGTCTTGTGCAAATATTGAAGGAGACGATCATTTTCCTGTGAGAGTCGCCGATCAACATGAGATAGATAGTCCGGTAACTAAATAACAAAATACTTACTATCAATTTTATACATAGTATTAATAGTTGTATAAAAGTAAAAATAAGGGAACTGTACAATATACTTGAGTACAATTGATGTTCAGTATTGATCTTAATAATACTTACTGTAAACTCTGGATCTCTCATCATTCTTAATGACTCAGCATAGTAGAGTGTTTCTGTCTCTTTGAGAAAGTCTAGTTCAAATACCTCTTGATAAAGCTAAATAGGATGATGTAAATAGATCAACATGTGAACAATAGATACCTGTAGATCTTACAAACATGTAAACAAACTGCTCAATAATGTCCGATCAACACTCTCACCGCCACCTATAATATAGATCTCAAAAGCCACACACTTCAACCACACCCACTTGCCTTTCTCTGTGTATTGCTGCAAGGACTCCTTTGAGAACTCTCTCCTGAATACGAGGCTGAGTTATAATGAGTGACCCTAAACAGCTCTAGGCTCATGTCCCTAAACAAAGTAAGATATTTATTTTTTAACTTCAAAAGGAATTACCACTACATTACAACATGTACATAATGACATCTAAGTCAGCTGCAAACAATAAATTACAATCATATAAAGACAATACCATATAGCTGGTAGTGTTGATGGGTACAGCATATGTTCTGTCTAAATAAAGAAATATACTGCGAATCAGGATCTGTAAAGAGGAAAAACAAAACAGTTAAATTATAACTATCATATGACAATTAATATTTGTATCCATTTGATGACGAAAGACCTCCAGACTCGATCCACAACTAACAGGTAAGCTCCTTCATCCAGCATATCTCTATTAAGGGATGATAATGTAGTAATGGAATATAAGCACATGGGGTAACATTACAATAGTAATGGAATATAAGCACATGGGCTAAACATTGCAATAGTAATGGAATATAAGCAAATGAGCTAACTGGTTAAATTATGGTAATTGAATTTCCATGTGTTTTTTGCACTCTTTCTGAAGGTTTTCATAGAGCATAGATGGCATTCCATGAGAACAAGAATTCTCTACAGCTTTATATAGTTCTTCTAGACTATATGAGATAGCTTGACTGCTGTGGACTGCACAAATAGCTTCTTGAAGTTTAGACCATGCCTCTTCACCATAATTAGTGGGAAGATCTGTACGAACTAATAAGAGAGAGGATTAAAACATTAAAATTTATGACCAATCAAATATGTCGTTCTTCTTCATGCTACAATAATTGTGGACAATATTGACTAATCCACCCATGACAAAAAACATAATTTGATGTTATAGTACAATAGTCAAAGACATGGAACTATATTAGTTATACCTTTTAAATTTGTTTATAACTATTTTTCTTGGTTTGTCCAGGTTTCTTAACATGATTTACCACATACCACCTTTAGTAGCATGATTATTTAAAGATATTTTTGTGATTATTACTACCAGCAGGAGCCGCTTCTGAGTGAAACGATTAGGTGGACATTGAGCCATAATGTCTGCCTCAGAAGACCAAATGCTCAGGATGTCTTTCAACTGGGGAAAACTAAGTTGTGTTGTTTACGAGAGAGTGTGGTAGAGTTGTGGTTAGGGTTGCTGTGTTCCGCTTCCTATGTTGGCGTACTGGTCCTACTGTGAGGGGGGAAGCTGATGGGAGGAGTTAGTTGAGGTATTGACCCCGTGACTAGAACTAAGAGACATGAACACCTTAGAGAGAAAAATAAAAGAGGGAGAGGACACAGATAAGAGGAAAGAGAGGCCCACGTGACGATAGTGTGTGAAAAATTTGAAGAGAGAGTAGAAGAGAGTTGATATACAGTCAAATTTAGAGATATTCCAATTGAATCAGACACTACTGTGGAACTAGAGCACAACATTTATTGATGTTAATTGGCCTGATTACCTCTTATTGACGCTTTTTTTTGTGATCTGGGACAAAATGGAACGTCAACGACAATCTTTATAATACAAAGCCACGCATCAACAAAAGTATGGGTGGCAGGTCAACAATCATCAGAATTGATTCAAGTAGTAAGTCCCTGTTCGTTAGCAACGTGACATTACTATACAGCTTTCAAAAAGCGGACGTGAACGGAAACGTTCTGAATTTATACAGAAATGTAATGAACAAACTAATGTTACTCGTATACTAATAAATGAAATTATAACCTGTTTTCCGTTAACGTCCGTACATTAAAGAAGTTGGGTGAAAGTAGATGGCTCTTTCAGAGATTTTTTTTTACTAACTAGAGCCCTTTTTGTAGCAACTGACAACTCAATTCTCTGGACTAACTTTATTAAAGACATCAGTTAATCAATTGTCTTGTGTAGACCATCTTGTACAACGTTCTCGATGTCTTAACACTTATTATAGGGTTTATAAAACCACATCAAAGTCAAATGTTCGGTTAAGAAGCAAGCATTTTCTTCTAATGGAGCTGATGACTTAACAAATGACTTACTTGGGTGGACGTGGGTAGGCTGATGAGTTAAAAAAACATTGTGGTGTCAATCAAAACCTACAACTTATGATGTACGGGAAACATTATGAATTATTGAAGATGGAAGGATCCTAACTCTATTATATATACCATGTAAGTACTTATAGTGGCTTTAAATTACTTGCATTTTTATACCAGACATTATTTCCATTCTGCATAAACTAGTCTAGACTATTCTCATTTGATAGTTTTACAAGACTCATCCCCATTCTGTTACATGTATTTCCTTTATTACTAGACTCAATTAAATTATTCATTATGTCAGGTAGATATTATGTATCACTCACTCGTTCAGACTGGGTCAAGTTGGTGAAGCTCTGTCTTTGACTATGAAGATTTCAAAACACAATTGGTGGCATTTAAAAAACCCATCTATTGAAGATACCATATAATCTTTCATTGCAGATCAGGTATTAGGAGGCAGGGACTGCTCTTGATATTGCACATCAATTGGGATTTATAAGTAAGATCCGCTATTGAATAGAAGATTGTATATAAATAGTTCATTTGATAGTGTGGCAGACATTACTATCCAGGATATTTGGTGTGGGAAGAGTTCCATCATAGCAATAGTGCAAAAGAAATATGAACAAAAGAAAAGAAATGATTTGTATGTTGTCATTAATAATGATTTGCTTTTTGGCAACTGCTGAAATCATTTTTTCTGAAGAAAAATTGATGATATTCTAACGTTATACACTATACATTAATTATGTAACTAACCTTTTTTCCTTTTTTCTTTCCTTTTCTTTTCTTTTACCTCCTGCACTGCATAATGCCATTTATACTGCTAAATATTTCTGTACTTATCATTATTTGTAAGCCCTAACTTCAAAGCAGGATAACCAGCTACATGATTTGCAATAATGGTAGGCCCCTGCAACTCTATAAAGTTATCAATACATAGTAGTAGACCTTCTTTTCTCTTTGCAAGCCTTGCAGTATTTCTCTACCACTGGCATCTCCTAGCAGATGCCTTCTAATCTCACTTCTCAATGTTCTTACAGCTAGCAATCCACCTAGTAAACAATAAGGGCTTCGTTTGAAGAATATTCTCTGCTACCTTCTCATAACTTGCTGGCATGATACAGAAGCAGCATATCCACTCGGCTTCTTTAGTAGCTCCACATCCATCAATAGCATTATCCTGTAAGAACAGTCGCCCTAAAGTGGCATCATTTCATTGCGTTCTGGGACACAGCCACTAAACGCCAAGAAAATCCTCAACTCCTTTACTTTGAAGGTTATTGCCTCGAAGACTAAGATACCTGGAAAACTAGTACTACTTTTAAAATATATTATTATTAAACCTGAGTTGAGTTGTGGTGACTAAAGATCCTAATGGTTCTCACATTTTGCATGTGAGGTGACAATAGTTTAGGTTGAGAGAAAATGAGACTGATAGAGTTTCTTAAAGTTATGACAAATTGCTGCTATGGAGTCTTACTGTTAGCCTGTAGTGTATGCAACATTGTGTTATCCTGAATTAGTATGCATGCATGTACCTGTTGTAGTCCAGTGTTAGATGACAATTTGACGTTGGTAGTGAAGGTTCTAAAGAGAATTTAGAAGTTGTATCATCTCTCTTTTTCTACCTCTCTTTAATGTTACCTTGATTAATCTCTGGATACCCCATGAGGTGACATTGTTGTTAGTGAGATCTAACACTCTTATTTGAATACCTGCAATACCACAACCATAAATAAAAGCCTAAGAGAACATTTACTAATTGAGATAATAAAGTGTTAATGAAGTGTACCAGAGAGACAAGATCTTCCTCAGTCAGCTCAAGATGCCAAAACATGGAGACATCGTATGTAATGATATTTTAATTCATTAAGACTGCATAGAAGAGGCTGGACTGAACAGATGGGAGCTGACAATTTTGAAGTTGTTCTTTTGACATCAGAGACAGGATTTGTGCTTGGAATAGTACCCTGCTTTACTCTTTTTAGAGTTTTTTTTTGCCACCTTTTGATTGACACCTGATCTTGAGATTTGTGGATCAAGAATTATCTGTGTATAATAATGAGAGTCTACAATTCAAGCTAGATACGTACCTTAGCTAGAGGTTTTTAACCTCAATACATTGTTTAATGTAGTAATTATGTAGGCTCCACTGGAACTGTTGTATTTACTGCAATTTGCTGGATAAAATTTTTAACAGGTCTTTCGGTTTCTTTGATCATTTCACTTTTTTCAGTCTCTGTTTGTTTCTTTATCGCTTTTCTTTCTACCTTTTTTTTTTCTCTTCCTCCTTTCTTAGCTTTTTTCTAGGCATTTTTCTAGTGAGAATTTGCAACCATCAGCTCCACCCAAGTTTAGTAGGGGCGTCACTAACAAATACCGCACCATAAGCCACTCCTGCCATTTCAATGAGGAAGGAACAATAGTGGGAACTTCAAAAAAAAGAGATGTTGGAAGGTTATATTACTCCACTAACTGACGTCATATCTCAATAAATATATTAAAAATCTCAAACCATCTGATCTTCAGTTGTCATTCTGGGGCGGAGATGCGTCCTTAAAGAACCTTGAACTTAAGCTGGATGCAATCGAAGAGGCCTTACGTGTGGTGTCGTACCATTTGAATTAAAAAGTGGACGTGTCAAACAGTTAACAATTCACATTCCTTGACGGCAATAGGTTCTGAAGCAATTGAATTGATACTAGACTCTGTGGAATGTACCATTAAATTATGTAATCTTCGACACAGCAACTATCATCTTTGACAACCATGGCAATTCCTCTGGAGAAAACGCACACACCAGAGTGACAAACTGATCAACCACAAGCACCTGGATATGTACGTGGTCTTTTGAGTCGCATATCTAATAATATTATAATCCGTGGAAATAATTTGATACTAAAAGTAATTGAAGAGGAAACAGATATATTATTGTCTATTTCCATAAAAAGAATTACACATGTTTGCAGCTGATGAATATTGGAAACGTCAAATTTATTTATACTGATCAATTACAGGAAGCACACTCACTGCAAAAAGTGGCTGTTGTTTCTGGGGCAAACAGTATGTTTGGATGTTATTGGTAACAGCGGACAGGTTGAGGGTGTATGACGAACCAATCCTACCTCAATGTGATTTTGAATGTCGTTGGATGGCAAGTTACCATGGCAATACTCTTGTTGAGAATAGAGTGGAAATTTTAGCAAAGGAAATTGCATTTTTTCAGTCTCAGAGCAACAATTCTCATCTTCTCCATCTTATAGATGGTTTCTGGCCATGTATTACTCTTTCAAAAAGTTAAAAGGACGAGATGATCTCAGAAAGGTCTCAAGATACTGAAGAGAGAGGTAGTCCATCCCAGTACTGAACCAACAGTATTAGGAGTTCTCTGAGGCATCTATAAAATCAGATGATTTGGAACAAACTCAAGACAGTTGGGGGGATGGTTTATGTCTTGGTGGCTCCCCTTCTGAAGACAACAATGATGAAACAGGGACTGACCACACCGCCCATCCTCTCCTAGTTTATCACTTGGATTGTATACCCAAGTTCTAACAATAGACTTTAAAGTGACTCAAAAACGACCTCATCCTGTGTTCTTTTCAAGTGTTAGGAAATCTTCCAGATCAGTAAATGCTGATTGAGTTTTTGGATGTATAGCTCGAGTGATCGAGTACCTACGTCAACTCTGTTAGGAGTATGCTGTGGGAATAATGTCTGTTAATGGATGGATGAATGGAGTGTGTCCATGTAATGTGGTTGCTATGACAACAAAGGAAAAGGCATCATGATTTGAGAAGCGAAGACAATTCTGTAAGTATTATAATGGAAGGATGAATGGATCGACAGACAGATGGATGAATGGATATAATTTAGTCCCCTTCCTGTACTTAGGTAAATATTTATTCAATGGGAACATGTCGTGATAAACATAGTTGTGATGCTCTTCTAGTCAACTCTTGTATTGTAAAGGGACTGATGTAGATGTCCCTCTCACACACCTTCTCCTCGTTATTGCTCCAATATAAATCAGAGTATTCAGCTGTATGGTTTACGCTAGGAATATTATGATATCCTAACGAACGACGAGGTGGAAATTTGTAATGAAGAGGTACGGCTTGGAGAACAAAGAGTTTTGCTCTAGCAGACGTGATCCACCGTCTTGAGTTTTATATTGAAAGATTTCTTAGGGTCTTAGATGTCACGCCCCTTATATCTCAAGGTAAGAAGAAGTGGTACAGTACACAACATTAACAAGGCTTTTCCTTAGGGGTAATTGTTATTTGGTGATCCTCGTGCCAAAACTGATCTCTATGTTGTCTCAGCATCAGTCAGATCGTCTGACAACTCAATAACCATCTTCTGACTCAATCTGGTAACTAGCAAATGCTGATTCACACCCTACCTATACCAAGTGTGGGCAGTCACTATTGATACAGTCGATATGACAGTTGCTATAGCGGCAATGGATGTGGTAATGCACACCCCCAATGTCATCAAGATTGGTTGTATATGGAGATGTTAAACAATTGAAATGTGACTTGTTATGACTGGTTCAGGAGTAAACAAACCTGTTGTGACAGGTTTAGAGAATACTGGTAAAACTGGTTTTACACATCCCCACATGGAAGACAATGTTACATAAAGTATTAGAAGTTATACTGATACAGCTGCTAATAACCAGTATATGTTGATATCAGCATCTGAATATGTATGGCATTTAGTTGGAGAGAGATTTGTGTTATTACACTGTTATCCATTCATGGATTCTGAAAGATCGTCATTCAGAAGAGATATTTCTCCCTTTGCCCTGTCATTATCAAGTAACGAAAATGATCAAGATAGATCATTATGGCGTAACTTTGATTATTCTGTATTGGATGGTGCAAGACATTTTCAGTAATTATTGAGCAAGTTTCTGCATGCCTTAGCTCGCCTGATGTCAATGTTTTCCACTCCTTCAAAGTCCAGTTGTTGTGGTTTCTTTTACAAAAGTGGATCAAATTAATACCATTGATCATGTGACTGGTCATTGACGGATGATGACAACGAGACAAAGCAATTGAAGTGCATATTGTTTTACCAATGGAAAGTAAGACACACATACAAGTATGCAATAGTCATGTATAATAGTGTTTGTAGGGAAAACCCCATCAATTCAATTGAGAACTGGAGGTACAGCTGGTTATATTGACCCTACCTTTTTAAAGTTCTTCAATAATATATTTCTCACTTTAATGGAGTTACATTCTCATATAAAGACAGAGGAGAGAACTCTAAATTATTTCACAGGTTTGTAATATCTATTACTTGGGTGGCTTTATGACTATTGATTTAGATACTTTACCAGAGCGTCCTGATAATGAGGGTTTATCTGCTCTTGAAATACTTCCTTTAACTCCTGTCTCTAGCTCATGAGAGTGCAAAAAGATGAGATAAAAGAAGGGGAGGAGCATAACAAGAATTGGAGTCAAAAAGGAAAATGGGGAACAGCTATGTTGTCAGCTATGCAGGCCTATAATTTAAATGGGAGTGTTATTATTAGAATGTACTGTTATATAGACTATATTATCTAATGTGTACTGTGACTAAAATTTTTAATTTTTTGTAGAAAAATTATTTTTTATTAAAACTTGGTGATTATGCATGCATTGTAACAGTGCATATAAATTCAATATCTAGAGGTTTTAATATTGTTTCTGACAAATTTGGGATAGTTACAGGATAAACTGTCTCCTATCTTTTTTTAGCCAAACTTGCCAATATGTATAGGAATTAAACAATCGTGTGAATTAAATATCTGTTAATTTTAGGTTTTGTTTGTAACAAATGAAAACATTACATTATAAACCAATTAATTTAATGTTTTACATAATTAGTTGTACATTGTGTTATAGATATTGTGACTCTCTGGGTACAATTGGTTTTAACTTGAAGTATGAAAAATTCATCTACACATAAGAATAAATATTGTTTCAGCTTTAGATGGACGCATAGACAAGTAGTAATGGACACCACAGACATGAGGTAAGATGGACACATAGACATGAGTTATGACATATAGACATGTATTATGGATCTTTTTTATATCTTTGTTTATTAGGTCTTCATCAACACATATCATTATAATAGTCCATCACAAACCACCACATACCCCTGAGAAACCACACCTACTACACCTCTCTCTCTCTGACACAGTGTACTAAACAAGGACAATAATATTGTTGTCTTTACTTTACCAGAGATTAAAATGGAATCAGGTACACGCATATTTTTATCCCTATCTGTAAGTGAGACTGCTGGATCATGGCAAATTTCATTGATCGAGGCCCAATTTTTTTACTGTTATGGGGTGGAGCTTCATACATGCTCCACCCATTGAGTATAGATGTATCGGTTGCTCCCAATCCAACTCTCCCTCATTGTAAGGGTGGCTGGACAGGTTTGGAGTCCTGTGATATTCAGTCCTTCAATTTACAGTTTTCTAAGCAACGGTTTGTTACCGATAGGAGTCTTTCCTGGATGAGGTCTCTCACCCCCCCCCCCCCCTCCCCCCCCCCCCCCCCACCAACCCAAAAATCCCCCCCCCCCCCCCCCCCCCCCCCCCCCCCCCCCCCCCCCCCCCCCCCCCCCCTCCCCCCCCCCCCCCCCCCCCCCCCCCCCCCCCCCCCCCCCCCCCCCCCCCCCCCCCCCCCCCCCCCCCCACCCCCCCCCCCCCCCCCCCCCCTCCCCCCCCTCCCCCCCCGCCCCCCCCCCCCCCCCCCCGCCGCCCCCCGCCCCCCCCCCCCCCCCCCCCCCCCCCCTCCCCCCCCTTCCCCCCCCCCCCCCCCCCCCCCCCCCCCCCCCCCCCCCCCCCCCCCCCCCCCCCCACCCCCCCTCCCCCCCCCCCCCCCCCCCCCCCCCCCCCCCCCCCCCCCCCTTGTGCCCCCCCCCCCCCCCCCCCCCCCCCCCCCCCCCCCCCCCCTCCCCCCCCCCCCCCCCCCCCCCCCCCCCCCCCCCCCCCCCACCCCTCCCCCCCCCCCTCCCCCCCCCACCCACCCCCCCCCCCCCCCCCCCCCACCCCCCCCCCCCCCCCCCAACCCCCACCCCCCCCCCCCCCCCGCCCCCCTCCCCCCCCCCCCCCCCCCCCCCCCCACCCCCCCCCCTCCCCCTCCCCTCCCCCCCCCCCCCCCCCCCCCCCCCCCCCCCCCCCCCCCCCCCCCCCCACCCCCCCCCCCCCCCCCCCCCCCCCCCCCCCCCCCCCCCCCCCCCCACCCCCCCCCCCCCCCCCGCCCCCCCCCCCCCCCCCCCCCCCCCGTCCCCCCCCCCCCCCCCCCCCCCCCCCCCCCCCTCCCCCCCCCCCCCCTCCCCCCCCCCCCCCCCCCCCCCCCCCCCCCCCCCCCCCCCAACCCACAACAACAAAACACCCCCCACCCCCCCCCACAACCCCCCACCACCACACACACACAAACACCCCCCAAAACACACCCCCCCCCCCCCCCAAAAAAACACACTCAACCCCCCCCCCCCCCCTCAAATGGATGGATGGTAATGGGACATGTGATAATTGGAAATGGGCGTACAGGGTTTGTTAAATAGATGTTGATCCTTAAGGTTGTAGTGGTTTTTAAGTATTTTAAGGTGTAATTCTTATAGAAGAGATAACATCCTCCATTAAAAACTGTACTATCTTCTCTCACTAATCCACATTGGAGGTCGACAATGTGGAACAAACCATCCAACTGCTCCTCCCTCCTTAGCATATCTCACATCGTCCTGCTCCATAATGCGCATGCTCCTCGAGAGTTCTATATCCAATCCTCTCTATCAATGGATCAGATCCACTCATTATGGCTCTTCCAATTGACATGGGGTAAAGTAGTAGTGGGTGTGAGGTCCTGAGAGGCATGTCCTCAGAGTGATGGGAGTGACTTGAGAAACACAAAGTTTGTGGATGGAGTCCCTGAGGAAATATTCATTTTATTTTGAATATGCAAGGAAGGTACAATTGTCAGTTAAAGCCTATCTTACAATGGAAGCACATGAGGTAGTCCATTGATACTAAGACAAACCGTTCTTTTTACCAAACCTGTTTTCCTCTGAAACTTCTGTTGTCATAGAAGAACAACACAGTTGCTAACGGAAATTTGAAACTTGTCTGGAAGAGTATTGAAGACTATGCAAGAACATTCATTCAAGGCTCTCTCTCACCCTCTACTCCCTTTCTTTTTTTTTTCTCCTCCTATGGTTATGACTCATTCTGATGACCATGAAGCCTACAGAGGTGAAGTGCATGTTAAAACTTTGAAGTGGTTCTTTGGGTTGCCATTTGTGGGTTGGTTTACGCAGTATTATTCGACATATATAATATCTCCTTTGCGAAGATTATGACAATGGAAACTAAACAAGGAGGTAAAGATGTAGTCAGAACACCCCCGCAAAGACAATAGAATATGGATCTGAGTTAATGAGGAAATGTAGGTGACAAGTAATTATACAATTATAATAGCAGGAGATGTCACTTAATTATAATTAATTGCTTATTAATTTGTATTTATTTTTTGACCAGAGCCTGAGATTGAGGTTAACGCATCTATCCATCTTTGGATATAATCTCACACAGTTCCAAGTTCTTTTCCCTCCAATCTTCTGCTCTTCTCGTTATATTGCAAAATATCTATTTTGTTAGTTATTTGGAGTTTCCCACTATCTAAATGGTTGTTAATTCTTTGCTATGAGGAAGTTGAATATCTTAGTGTCTGAGAGACAAGCTCCTCCCTTCCTGGATACCAGTTAAAAGTGGTATCTCACAACTACTTGGTATTAAAGGAGATAGGTAAATTGACTGTCTAATGCTTTCACTTCATCCATTCACTGTCCATTCATCCATCTATTCTCCATGATTCCATCCATCCATCTGTAGTTTTCAGAAACAACGATGTTTTTCATTGCCTATTAATGTGAGAGTGACTCTTTTCGCTCACCTCTTTCCCTGGTTACCGAGAGGGAGGTCCTGTGTTGTCTTCAACCATCAATATTAGAAAAAGTAAATGTTTTTGTATTTTTGTTAGTGAGTGTGAGGTTTAAAATTTCGTTATTTTTTTACTTATATTAGTAATTTTTTAGTATTGCATCTCCTGGACATTCCTTTGGAAAATACATTTAGATACTGAAGTATTTTACTTTGCGGACCTGATCGGTGATTATTACATGACTTCATTCGCACTTAATATGTTCTTTTGTTTTTTAGGTTCATTGCATATCAGAAATAGTCCAATGATGTCAAAAGCAAGCTATTTCAAAGCATCAGTAACCAGTTTAATAAAACCGTTAAACTAGAACATAAGATGTCTGTACTCCTTTCGTTTCAGTTCTATTCACAAGCAAAGCCATTCATGTTACTGTCACACTGGAACTACCTCTTCTTCTCTGATTTATACTGCAAGTGGAGCGGGGAGAAGCCATCTTTAAGGCATAAACTTGTCTGTATTCAACCCAGTTCTCATTGGCAACAATTGCAAATGATGGTTTACAGCTATCGATGTGTCAATGTTTTTAATTTGTTAGCTAAATATTGCAAGCACAATCATTTATTCCTTTGCTTGAAACTAGTGAGGGTCTTTAAATGAGGATGACTGGTTTACCAAATGGTTTATTATCATGAAATGGAAATGTCACAAAGAAAATGGTGAGAATTAACAATTAGTTTCGCTCCTGTCTCTTGTGGACATAATGTTTGTACTAATGTATTGCATTTGTGAGCAACAATCAATTTGGAGTTAGCTATATAGGTCCTTGTTTTAAGTGACTACGTAGTATGCAGATTCCTAGATAGATGCTAAGCCACTGCTCCGGCTGCAAAGCAGCACTCATGATAACCCTCAGATGAGGGTTTATTGGCTGCAGTATTACCCCTCACTGTAAAAGCAACCTAACCTACTTAGTATGCAAGATTCCTTTGCTAGAGCTAACCACTACTCTGGCTGCTAGGCAGCACTCACTAGTAATGCTTAATGCATGATACCTCAGATGACATAATACAATTTTACTATAATTTTTTATTTTGTTAATAGGTCATTTCAATTTTTGTTGATATAAGTCGAATCAATCACGATCTCTTGTAGTCCAACGTTGATTCTTCTTTTGTTTAACACTACAAATCATTCAAAGACTTGGTATTTATGTCATCAAAACACTACCTTGTCCTCATTTACCATCTCTGATGTAAGACAGGATCCATTGTCTCCTTTCTTATCAAATATAATATGTTCGTTGTCTACAAACAAGCACAGTCTGTAGCATTCAAGGCAACTCATTACCTACCGTGGACTCAGCTAAGGGTCTGATACGGCCTCTATAAGGTCTGGAGATGTCATAATCTGTTGTGAAAGCATACTATGTCTCATACCACCTAAAAATAAGCACCCTCAATTGGGACCGAGTAAAAATCTTCTGTTTACTGGATCTGGAAATAATGACATTAACAATGAACCAGATTTATATTGAGGGGTCTCTCTCTATCTTACGAGAGACAGGATCATGTGTACAACTCTGTGCCATACACATTAGTAGATTGCTATTTGATCTATCATCTTCCAGGATCACAATATGATAGGTTATTAGAATTGTAGCTTATAGAGTGTTATTTTAATCATTGTTTTGTTATGGGCAAGTGAAAAGTGACATTATCTATTCTATATTTTATTGATATAATTTAATTATAATGTATTATAACTGTATTATGAAAAAAGGAGTCAAATTTATCATTTAAAAATTGCTGTATTTTTTTTAGAGGTAACTTTGGCAATCTTCTTTTCAAGTGATTTTCATCAAATTGTTTGTTGGAGTAAAACACTATGAGTCATTATTATAAATACTTAGAGAATACTTATGATTATAAATGCACATACAAGAGTCATTGAAAGAGACTGAAGAGAAAGAAGATGAAGACAGCATAAAGATTTGAGAGGCATTAGTTATTTCATGATGATCTGGAGGCGTGGAGAGTTAGTCATTATTACTGAAGATATTGATAGTAAGTTGTACCTTTCAAACTGCCCCACTTATTGAAAACTGTACTTTTAACTATATGATCTCTCTCTCGCTCCTCTCTGGTATAACTAATACACCCCATCTTCTGGTGAAGTTAGGTTTTTTATGGTATCAATAGCAGTGACAGAAGACATCCCCCCATCAATGATATATTGCTATAAGAACCATGATATACTAAAATACATATACTTGCTATACCTTTTGAAATTACTTCAGAAGAAGACTGTCCTACTGATCTTAAAGTAAGAGTGTTTTTATTTGAATAAATATAATTGTAGATTTTAATGTCTAAAGAAATCTATAATAATGTACAAAACATTATCTCTCCTCTCTCTCTCTCTCTCTCTTTCTCTCTCTCTCTCTCTAGGAATTTGGAATTATCCTATTTTAAAGATACAGTGGATTATGGATACCTGTATAGCAACTTTACATTTATCAGGAAAACTGAACCCCTGAGTAGAAGTAGAGTCAGTATCGGTCATTTGAAATCATTGTGCTAGAGTTGTAAGGTGTGGCAACTCCCACACTAACTGCTCTAGAATGGTCTGAGGAAGAAGACGGAGAATACTTTATCTTCAGGTTAGATAATGGACAAATAGATGGACGATCAGTAAATAAATTTTATTATTTTGGTTTCAGGACTGAGTTACCCTCTTTAGATTCTTCTCTTTCAGTTTTTGTCTCCCATTAGCTTTGCTGTTGTACACATGTTAGGACTCTATCTTTAAACAAATCATCATTATCATTTGATAACATTGAACTTTGATATAAGAAAGTTTGATTTAGTTCTCAGAAATGAAAATTTGGTGTAAAATGAAGAACACACACATATTCATGTATGGTACTCATCTCTTACCTGTTTAGATCAGCGGCTACCTGCAAATGTATATGTGTACAGCAATATTGTGTTTAACTCTATTCAACATTTGTATTACTTGTGTAAGTAGTTATTCTATTGTTCTCCAGTAGGAACTACCAAGGTAAATTCAAACAATATCATGTTATAGATGACTTTGACCAACATCCTTGACATCTTCCAACTTACAGCTGCTGACTTCAATGGATATTATAGAGTGAAAGTTGATTCATCATTTGATATTAACGTATGTTTAAATGTTTTTTTATAAGGTTACATAATTTTTCCAGTTGGAAGGATCCTGGTTCGCTATCTTTTTTGGACATGAGAGATTTTGTTTTGGAACATGCTCTCTATATCCTACTCAAATGACAGTCCAAATGACAACAAATCCAGTTAAACAGGTTTTGTCCTAACTAGTTTCATCTACACAACCATTTTGTTTTATTCATTTAGTTCTCAGAGATAATAAAACTTCAAGGGAATTCCCGTAATACAACTGAATTAAACATTAAAATGTCGTGTAAACCAGTTCTCATTACGGGTTATCTCCTTCCTCATTTACTTAATAAATATGGCAACTACTATTGTTTTAAGACAATATAATGGGAATATTAATGGAAGACACTATCGTGCACCTTATGTTATGTAATAACACTATGATGATTTAAATATGGAACAGGTATTGACATTATTGTATAGTAGAAGAGGTTGAAGATCTATTCATTCAGTTGTCTGGTAATCCATCCATGTCATTTCTTCTATTTGTCAATCCCTACTTAAAAAAGAGGATACGAGATATAAATAACAAATTACTTTCCATTTATTTAAATAGAAAAGACATATTTAATTTAACTTACTATCATATCAGGTATCCACCATTGAAGGATTCTGTCTTCCAAGTCCAAGTTGTAATGCTTATAGTTTTGGAGAAACATACAGATCAACAAAAGTAAAGAAATAGTTTAAAGTATTATAAAGTATTAATATGAATAGTATTAATATAGTATGATTAAAGTATTATTAAGTATTGTTAAGTATTATTAAAGTATTATTAAAGTATTGTTAATTAGTTATATTAAAAGTATTATTAAGTATTAATAAAGTATTATATTTAAGGCGTATATATAAGTATTATTAAAGTATATTAACGTATTGTTAAGTATTATTAAAGTATTATTAAGTAGATTGTTAAGTATTATTAAAGTATTATTAAAGTATTGTTAAGTAGTATATTAAAAAGTATTATTAAGTATTAATAAAGTATTATTAAGTATTATAGTATGTTACAATTACAGATTCTGATTATTATGTTTATTATTTTTCTGTAATTATTTTTTTATTGTACAATTAACATTTTATTTATAATTATAGTCATTTACATCTTTGTTTTGTGTTGGTGATCATCACTGGGGCAATGGAGTATGTGAGTTTTCAACATTGACTTTATTGAACACAAGAGGTAATAAATATTATTGTTTATTATTAATAATATATCATTGTATATTAGGTTTCTATTGGGTTAGGGGACGACAGCAAATCCAATATATGTTGTGTTTATAGAAACTGTATCAAACTGAGGCATGCACAAAACTGGTATGAACAAGGTTTTGTATTTCATTCAAACTGGTTTATCCTGTTTTCATTTAGGTCACCATAAAAGGGCCATTGTCTATTATTTGTTCTTATCTTTCTATCCCACTTCCATTATAAAGTACCTTGTCTAGACTCAGACCGTTTTTTATAACAACCAGAATGAAACCCAGTCTCTTTCTGAGTATGGATCTGAGTCTAGGGAGTGATCTCTTTATACAACATTAATAGCCGCTGTGGTACATTAGAAGGAGTTGTGACAAGAAAAGACACTCAACTTAATTTGGGCAATTCAATCCGATCTCACTCAAAATATTGTACAATTGATTTTGATTGGAATATTACTAATGGAACCAATTTCATACAGGTTAATTAATGTATTAAATTATTATAATTAAGAAAATAATTGTACATTTTGTATTTAAAAAACTGAAAAACTTTGTCATTAATTTTATTTAGATCCTTTATCTGATACTGAACTATATCATTGCTGGTAATAGTACCTTCAATTAACAGTACATCTTCTATCTGTGTATAATTCCAACACATTAAAGGTAACAAATAATAATAATAAAATGACTGTGATATGTTCTTATAAATTATATATTATCTATAGATCATTTTATCTCCGTTAGTTGAGGTTCATAATATATTACCATTCGATATTCAAAGTATTTATTCAAATGAAAGAGAATACATCAGTCCTCTTACTTGTACATGTTACCTGAGTAAAGGTCAAATCACAGCACTGTCAACATTAATGGAAAATAAAACAATATCTAATTCACTCTTTGTGTATCTGATGACGTATCTCATAGTGGACAGATTCCATGTCAACAAACCAGTCAGATCAGGTACCAGTATTTTGAGATGATGATTTCCGGAGTATGTGTGCCATATAAATCCTGTAAAACCACATTACAGGGTAAGTTATATTATGTTATTAATATAATAGAATGATGTTATTTCAGATCTTTGGTAACAGTACTCCCAGTCATCATCCTGAGCAATCATTGTTCTTTACCTCTTAAAGATGGTGAGAGTTGCAGTTCAGCTGCTAGTACAAAGAAAGAAAGAGGATCAATCAGAATCTTGTATTAATTCTTGTAAAAAAAAAAAACCTGAAGTGATTGGGGGGGGAAATGAATCTTGATGATCTGCGACACATTATGTTACAGAAGAGTAACGGAGAATTGTTACTATTGAGAAATCATGATAGGTTAGCTTTAAACTTTAAATTAGGTATAAAAAATTAATATAATATACTGAATATTTTAATAAATTATTATTTTGTAGGATCTGTGTACTAAGGTCTATTAAAATTTAATGGTATAGAACTCAGTACCCCACCCAGTTAATTTTTTTTTTTGTTTGTTTGTTATTTTAAAACTTATCTCGATATCCATGACTAAAGAGCAGGAGAAATGTAAACCCTAAATTTATTGTGTCCAGTACGGATAAACCAGGTCAGTCAAAGCGATAAGAACCATAGTGCAATACAAACATCACACACAATGGTCATATTTCTCACACACACATCACCCCTCACATATCAATCCACAAAACATCACCCTCACATATCACACACACACATCACCACCTCAAGCATATCACACAAACATCACCCTCACATAGTATCACACACATACAGCCACACACATTGTGTTATCCTATCTATCTCTCTAGTGGATATGTGAACTACTATTGAATATACATTTCATTATACCTGTCTCATAGCAACATTGAAACCCTGTTCATTATTGCTAATCGTACATCTTATTGTCTCTCCATATCACCATATTTACATAATGGTAGCCATTGTATACGTCCACATGACCAGCACTATTACTATACCATTCAAAATGATTACTCGACCACTTTTTAACTTGGCGAGTAAATGGGAGGAACTAAGTTGACATTTTGCTATCTACATAACAGCTTCTAATACAGAAGAGTGTTGGTCTATACCACTGTCATCAACGTTATGTTCGCTGCTCTTTTTCCCTTCCGTTGTCCTCAGGAAAAAACAAATGAAGCGTAGTGTTCTAACAACACATGAGTATGAAAATGGTACTATTTGTAATAGGTCTTGATCAAAACCACACTCATTCTGACCATCTCACATCTACAAACTTACACCAATTAAAGAGCTCATATCAGAGCAATTCATGCCCATCCCCAGAACCTATATTCTGGGTCTGAGATTTCTTTGAGCCATCTTCACTTGCTAAATTTATCCTTTAATTGAAGACCAAGATGGAATAAATGAGAGACCACCAGTGTTTAAGACACTCTATATGTCTATATTCAATAAGACCCAGTCTTATCTGAGAAGCCAGGGTCATCATGGAGTAACCCTGTTAAATTGACACACGATATTGAGCAGAATATCAATTTATGGAGGAAAGTTGTTTATTCTCAGCATCATATCAATATGGTACTTGTTACATCTCTCTCTTAGTCTCTCTCGTACCTTTCATGGTCAGACATGTATCTTTAACACAGTCTTTAAAGCACTACCGACTAAAGATTTTGCAAGAGAATATTTGTTTGCAAATCTTAATATAGAACATTTTGTTCTATCTTTTGATATTGAAGATTGTATCAAACAACATTTTGACCCTGTTCTTAGGGTTACTGGAGATCAAACCTATAGATCTATGTTATATTATTCAGCTGTGGATAACCATATTTCCGTTAAAAAGTAAAGTCAGTTCAAACTTGACAATGTCGCCCCGTTACTTTGAAAAGGCCCTCTTCGTATGACAGTATGGGATTACCTCCGTTATGATCATCATAATCCTCCTCTTCAGATAGAGTACCCCTCGGATCTTCACCCTGTCCTTGTGTCCACTGTTGATTGGGTCCCCTTAGGAGGACCACTTTCACCTAAAATTCATATTTACATCTCAGCCTTCACATTAACAAGTGGGCTGATGTCTTATATCAACAAATTGTACACGGTTAATGAAAGGAGTTATCAGTTATCTTTGAGCTCAAATATCCCATCATTAGCTGGTAAAAGCCAAGACAAAAGGGTTGGTCATATTGTGTTGTATTATATACATCCTCATTTCCTAAACATTCATACTCTACACCTCTATGTAAATTAATGTTGTAAATTTGTTCGACTTCTAGTTTCCTTCAGTTTGTACTGGAAGAGGCAGAACGGGACAGAAATAGTTTTGACAATTACTGGTGTTTTAATAATCGACGTCTCTAACTATCTATCTTAGTGCTTCATTTAACACAGGTCATAATCATCTCCTGTATTGCTATCGTCATATCTCTTCCTCACCTCTACAATTCCAATCATATCTACTCAAATTGTATAGAACTGTCTCAATCATCTGGCAGGCCCCCTATACCCCATCACGTTTTTTGCAGGCTGGTTTTGGCTCCTAGAATCCATTAGAACGTCATCGGTAGCCCTACCCTCCTCTTTAATTAATTAAGTGTCAGGAGTCCACGATTTCGTTAGTCTCCCTTATGAAGGTCTTCACGAGGTCCGGGACTTTTTTCATAGTGGGGTCTGGGACGCGGTGTGACCTCATTAGTTATCCAGTGTATCTGGTGGATTCTTCGTTCTGTAACTAATTTTTGCATCAAGCATTGCAGCTATATGGAGCGATTATCATTAGATCCGGAACATGTTTCCTATCAAGAGAACCTACTACTGAGAGTCAAAGGTCACAATATTGGGTCTGTCTTGTTACTTGACTGGAATGTCTATTTTGGTATGAGTGTAATTGAGTGCTGTAGCAGGCGTGGTTGAAACAACCCAATGCAAAGTGTCCCTCATTCTGAGAGTGAGGACACAGGTATGCTAGAAGTATGTTGACTGTGTAGGAAAAATTGTCTACTGGGAATTGTGACTAAACAGTTGTTGTTGTGTTTCAATTAGTTTCACAAACTGGTCATTGATATAATTAACTCAGTTGGATTTAAGAGACACCAAATTTAAAAGAGCACAATTTTACAAGAGCTGTGCTTACATTGAAAAAGAAAACTCTGCAGCCATCGTAGATAAAATTTATCAGGTAAATGAAGATAAAATGAAAATATAATATAATTTTTTCATTATTTTCTCAGATTACTTTGCAGAAGAAGACATGTTTGTGCTGGTCCTAGTATCATTAACTTGCCATACATGTATGTTCAAGCTACCATTGGGGACAGAGTATGAGGTTATGTTAGTACTGACCGAGAGATTGCCTATTGGCAGTAGACATTGATAAAAATTCTCATTGGCATATTATTTAATCTCAGTGAGTATCAATGCTCAAGCAAACAAGCTGAAAACACTTGGAGATACTAAGACATCATTGAGGAATTAAAAACATAACTAAGGCAACACTTACTTTAGAGTTTGCTCCTCATAGTGGTAGTAGTGACATATCAATTTCATATGTTCATGTACGCGTTATCTTCATTTACAAAGTCTAATGGTAGTCAAGTAGAAAATAAACATGTCTAGAGGACACAACAGCAGCTAGGTAATGAAATGAAGTGAAAATGAGTTAGTTATAGATGATATTTATGTAGCTAACATTCCTTTCTTTCATTCTCATCAGCAAAAATTCACTTGAAAAATCCACAGGAAGAGTTTTATGTAAACATAATCTTTATAAGTTTATTATGTCAATTATATATTATTCTATTCTATAACTTTACAGTTAATAACATTAATATGAAATATTGCTGTAGTATTATTTAGTATTACAGGAAGGACTTGTTGCCATGAGTAACTTACTCTCTAAGGATTTCGAAAAAAGAGTTTCCACCTTAATAAGAGCTTTTCGTTTAGTGGATGTAATCAAATTTTGAGGAAGTTGTAAGTCAGTATCGTCGATTAAAAAATGGCTTCCTTTCTTTAACTTCTGGTTGTTCCTAATCCATACATGAGAAATAATAAAGTTCTCATTGTTAACAAACATCACTTTTGCTTTTCTTTTCTGTGTATATCCAAGAGACTCTTTCGTGTTCCTTCTATAAAAAAGAATGTTAGTAATTTTGTTATCTTAAAATTACATTATATTTTCTCCACTTCTGAATGCTAATTTTCGATCCCCTTGCAGATTAACAAGAACTTCTGTCTCCACTTTTTTTTCTTTTCTCCTTCCTAGAAACACTACAATTAAAGCATAAATTAATTATATTTTGAAACAAACTTGTAACTTTCTGCCTGGCCTTTTAGCAGGAGTATCGGTCCATACAGAACGCTCCTCCTGGATCAATGTAAGTTGTACGCAATTTTCCTTGGAGTCATGCTCACACCCTAAATGAACAAAAACGTATGGTTAATATGATGATAATGTAATTGTGTTTAGAGGAAATGATCGAATTAACTAAAAAATTCATACCAATAGGTCTGATTTCCATCAAGTAATTTCATCATCCATTCCTCCTCACTTGGTTTTGACATTACCACCAGCCTAAATAAGAAATGTAACCTGATAATTCATACAAGCAGCTTTTGTTACCACCAAAAATAAATTACATAAAAATCAAAGAGTCTGTGATGTATTGAATATCCAGGTCAAAGCTTCTGATTAATGTAATTGTACTTTGTTGTATGTACTGGTCAAAATAGTTTCATGGAATATTCACGTATATATGTGACTTTGTTACAGTATTATAGTACTAGTGAATAGTCCCTCCATGATTCCATCCACTTTAGTTTCCCAGCTCATATTACATAAAATATTGTGAGTTAATAATAAACAATTATTTAAAAATTTTGACTGAAATGATAATTGATAATTCATTATTTAGTGGTTAACGATTTAGACTTCATATAACTAAAATGACGAGTGGAAAAAAAACAAGAATAGATAAAGTTCTAGCAGCTGTTGCTACTATCATGGGTAAAATATAGCGATATGAGATAGATAATGCTACATCATCGATTTGATAAGACTGTAAAATATTGCAGCTGTTTTTTTACATATAGTAACCTTATTAATATAGGGTTGCTGTTACCATGACCATAGGATTAGACAAAATATTTTCGTATACATTAGCACAACATGTGTGTTGTCTGCATGTTAGTTAAAACCAGGAGATCAATTTACTGTCACATTCTTACTTTCTCGATCTAGTCTTTTCTTTCAGGAGCTTTGATCTAGCTTCTAATAATCACTTTACGTAGTTCTCATCTCTGATACCTAAGACAATATAAAGGTTGTTTGTAAAGAGCACAATAAAGTATTTACTTTGGTGTCAATTGGTGTGTACCAGGTGGTAAGGGACCTATGACCTCTCCTCCTTCTGAATTTCTCCTCCTCTTGAATTCTTTCTAAAATTAGAATAAACATTAGCTGATTAATTGTACAATAGTAAGTTATTATTTAATATATTTCTTTTGGTCATCTTATGGAAATATTTGAACTTAATTATGACATGATTTTCTATCAAAAAATTATATTTTTAGACTTAAAAGTAACAATAGGTTATTGATCATATCATTATACTCATTTCTAATTGTATTTAACATTTTACTGAAGATCAAGCCAACAACATTGTAGTCTAAATCCTCAAATTCTGGAATGGGACTATATATAAGTGAATTGGTGCCATTTTGCCTACTCCCGTTTCGCCTACTAAGTGACGACCAGTGCCATTTTGCTACTCAATGCAAAACTTGATGAAAAATGATAGTATTTATGGTATTCCATGCTTGTATAGCATTTTGTATGAGTAGGCAAAATGGCACTGGGTTTTCATTAGTAGGCAATGTGAGTAGGCAAAGGGGAGTAGGCGAAATGGGACTAACCCCATATAATTTTTTATATACCATTGTCCATTTCCATTTCTCTTAGATGAGCTGGTAACATGGAACCAATCACTCATGGCCTCGGGGGAACCACATTCTGGGAGAAGCTCAGCGGGGTAAAGCTGGACCCAAATGAGACATCATCTTCTGCAATTGGTTTTGTGTCCGCAATGTCTTTTGATGACTTTTTTGAGTCTACTAGTTCTACTGGTATTTGTGGTCCTATAGCTGATTAACATCTGTACATGAACAATAAATTGTATATATAATTCCTAATTATTAACTAACCTTGTTGTAAATGACTTTGGTAAAGCAGGACCTATAAAGTCTGACATTATTTAAATTGAGTAGGGCGTGGCTTTCATTAGTAACTATTTGCATTTTGCAACAATCTTCATGAAGAGGATATTTGCAGTTTATAATCCACCAGAGATTAACATCTTCAGATGTAACAAACATAATACGTAAAGAACTGACAGGAGAATATGGTTATCTAAAGAGACAATCTCCATTTGCAAAAGTAGAATGTACCACACCAGGTCTGGCCCAAGGTAATATACCTTCTCAGCTACTTGAAAGTGGGTCACGTGGTGGAACATTAGACAAAGCTGCTGAGGGAGTTTTAGGTGATTGGCTGGGAGATGATTGTAAAAATTTAGGTCTTTTATCTCCATGGTGTTAAGACCTATATTGCTGAGGGTACTTTAGGCATAGCTACTGATACTCATGATAGAGAAGGTCCTGTAAATTGATCAGCAACCCTATGATCAGGTCTCTGAACTTAGATTAAAAGAATTCTAAAATGATTTCAAAGGAGAACATCTTCAGACCCCACCCCTGTACTCTAGTTTAAAGATAAAAGGCAAACGTGCTTCGGACTTAGCCCGGCAAGGATGGTCTACAACACATTGAAAAATGACTTCCCGCAGAGATCTATTAAAATTTATGATATAACTCTAAATTATTTTCAACCACCAAAGTTCACTCTGATGGTATCTTTCTTCAGGCACTTACGTTCGTAAATTAATACACGATATTGGTCATAAATTAGGTACTCGTGGCTTATTTGAGTAGTCTCTGTCGTACAAGACAAAGGTTTATTTACTTCAGAGAATGCATTGTCTATGGATCAATGGACTTTTTAAGGTATTAAAGAATTTATTGAAAGAGTAACTTATTAACTTCTAAAGGTAAAAAATATTTAACCTAAACCCTAACAGATTGTATAGAATATTATTAATCATTAACAAAAATATAATTATAGTTAAGATTTGAAATAGCAGTGTAATTATTAATTTAGTAGTTAAATTGTAAAGTAACAAAAAATTTATATATATATATATATTATATAGTAGTAAACAAATTGTCCTCAATTATCATTACACACTGCATTTTAATGGCCTGGCATAAATTATGAACAGGATAATAGAACTGGTTTGACTGCTTAGCATTCTTGTTCCGTTATAGAAACCGGTCTAAGCATTCTGGCAACCAACTCTGCACAATTTTTTTTACATTTTTGTATTTTTTCTCTTTTGGTTGGTTTAGAGTGAAGTCCTCTCACTCTTTCCTACATGATAAAACAATTATAATTATACATGCTCTTTTATTCATTACAAATAGGTATTTTAAAGAGTGTTGTACAGCAAAATAAAGCACTGATATATTTCCAATGACTTACTTTCTATGGTACTTCCTATCATCTTTAAACTGCAGGACTCTGAAGGAATAACTGAGAAGATACAATATTAACATCTTTCACTCCACCTGTAAGCCAGGTGCATATAACAACTGTTTTTGTTTTTACATTTCTATGGCCAATGTATTGACACTACACAAGTATATATTGTGGAGTATATTTGGGTTTCACAAGACTTGATTATTGTAGGTGGTGGAGTAGTTGAGTAGATATAGATGATGTAGTAGAATTGCCAGTTGGAGTAGGTTTGGTGTTGAGTTTTTGGTGTGGGTTAGCTAAGAAAAATTGTAAAGTAATTGCTTTGTTATGGTAGAGTGGGTTAGTATATTTTTGAGTAATCAGTATAATAAAATGGACATTTACACACTTTGGTAGGTCAGTCTACATACACATTTGTAAGAAGTCCACTAAACTATTGTTTCATAGTGACAGATGAGTAATTGTTAACTTAAGCTAAAAAACTAACAGGAATTAGTTTAAATTCATGAGAATGGTTTGGTACCAACCAATCTCTCCATCTGGTAATAACAAGTATCATGCATACATCCATTTATATATTATTTGTCCATTCACTTACTTCCAACATTTTTGGAACATGTAGGGACAACAATCTACAAAGTTATTCTCTGAATTATTACCAGTACATAGAGGTACAGGTGGACAAGGGAATCTTCGGCATTCATAGCGCTGTGTTCTATCGAGATGAAAATGCACAATAATTATACAGAATTCAATCTGTTATATGCTGTTGTTTTCCTTACATTGCATGTACAGTTCAAACAAGTATGCAGTTTTTTAAGTAAGAAAGGATGCCAATGTTCTCCATGGTTGACGGATTTTACCATTTTCATCAAAACATTCTGTAACAATGAAGTGAAATAGAAAATGAAATCCATTTGTGCAAAAGTTATTTATTACATACTCCCTTTTTGTGGTCAGCTATATAGATACGCATAAAAATCAATAAAAAATGAGAATGATTTAAGGTGTAAGGTTACATACAGTAGTATAACATGTGGCTACTTGCATACTATATTGGAATGCACAAATTTGATGATACTCGACAACGAAAATGATCAACTTGCAATGTACATGTTAAAAGATCAAATGATTTGTTTACGTACGTTTTGGACAGGCTTTGCAGCAGTGTCCTTCTGGGATGTACTGTTCAGAAGGCTTACATCCAAACTGGTTTACGACAAGAATTATAGACATCTTTGCAAGAGACAGATCCATTCTATAAAGAAAAATTGTACATTTTTACTGTGTATTTAAAATCAGAAAGAAACAATTTAGAGTTTAAACTTACTTTGCATGAACAGCTGGCACAGTATTGATTGGTTCCATTAGTGACATTGAAGGATGGAAAATACCACCAGTTTCATAGGTCACTCCATTATGGACAATTTATGTAGTCCCAGGAATCAATTTAACTATGACTTTAATACAGGAGAAATAAAAATAAATTCTTGTCATATAAGCTGGATCAACTCACCTTCATTGGGACATGTTATCGCAACATTCACCTTCTAGTCTGATAGGATTAGCACAACTTAAAGTAGGACAGACTACAGGAGTACATTGTACTAAAGTAGTCTGCACAATTTTTGCACCAGAGATAAGAGGAGAGAAAAAACACAAAATAAATAATTTGATATTCATCAATGCTTATTTCACAGCCACTTGAGCTAAGTGATTATGGCTGTGACACTACTTAGCTCATACTACTACTCACGTATGCTCTTTTTATAGTGAGACCACTGCTTTCAAATATTTCCATAACCACATTTAATATTATGTGCAATAAGATACTATACTATAGGATATGAACTAACTGGTTTGCAAGTGCAGTAAATACAGGCAGCTTTATAGATCTTTCCACCAAATATCAAGGCAGGCTGAAATTTTTGTCCAATCGTGTAAGTCTTGTTTTGAAAGTTGCATGTACCAAAACCAGGCAGTAGTAGTGGTTGGGAGTGAGCTAGGTAGAAGTTAGGAAAAAAATTTTTAAAACACCATATTTTAACTACATTTTAAATTTTGCTGTGGGAATAGAGCCATACATTACCAACTTGAACTTTAATGAGCAGAGAGCAATAAGAGTAAAAATAAATCTTGAACAATATACAGCCATCATTTGATTACTTAGCAATGTTAAGTGATAAGTTGTTAATGAAGAAATACAAAAGTCGATCAGCTTTGACTACAGTTGATTGAAGACTAGGAGGTCTATTTATAGTAACCATCTACAATAAGTGTGTTTTTCATGCCTCATAAATTTTGAGGTAGTTAAAACCATCAATCACATGGCTATTTATTATACTATACACGTATGTGTGTGATGATGTGTGAATTTTTGCTTAGGGCGTTTTGTGAACATCACTATACCCACATGCCGGGACGTGTATGAGTAATATATGAAAGATGACATTTGAGTCAATGATTGTTCATATCAATCGTTTAAATAAACAGATATAATATAGTGCGTATAGAATATCCCATCTTTGCCAAGAAACAGAGATTGTTGACAGATGTATGAGAAGTTTTAAAAAAGCAGTAATAAAATAATAAACTTTTAGGAGAGGGAGGGAGTAATTTATGATGTAATACTCAATTATGTCATTGTTATTGAAAAACATTTAGTCTTACCCATATTGGGACCAACATCAAAATAATGTTTTATCAACCATATTAAAGAATATTAATATAGTAGCTATTAATCAACTTAATTCAATTAGGAATAATAATATATAATTGTTTTTACACAAACTCATTTCATTTGGAGGTTTATTAAAAAGAATACTTACAAAACACTGACCACTTGTGAATATTAATACAAAGACACAAGAATGTGAGAATCCATTGATATAAAAATTTAACTCTGAGCTATTGTTAAAAATCAAATCTCCAATCTCAAACCAAACCAGAGTTCATTCAAAATTATGGGGTAATAAGGTGTACCCTTCTTCATTATAATATTATTATTAATTCATAGAGTTGATCATTTGACTATTCCTTGTCTGTAGTCATACAGTACACATTTACTATAAGCTAATGCAAAAATGAAAATTCAATTTAAAGAACAGTGATTTATAATAACAATAATAATAATAAGTAAATACTAACTATATAAGTGTCTATGACTCCAATGGTATAATTTAATTTAGTTATCATCTTCTTCAATGTATTCAAATGGTTCTGGAGGCAAAGGCTCTTCCTCTTCATCATCTTGTCCTGGTAAAACAACTGTACATATGTGTGTGTGTGGTGTGTGAGAGAGAGAGAGAGAGGAGGGGGGGGAGGGAGGGAGAGAGAGAGAGAGAGAGAGGAGAGAGAGAGAGAGAGAGAGAGAGAGAGAGAGAGAGAGAGAGAGAGAGAGAGAGAGAGAGAGCAGTAAGATATTAGACAAAAAACAATGGGTATATTAAATTAAAAGATCACATGACATTTACACATCAAAGAAAGGTGTTACTATAGAAACTGACTAAAAAAGAATAGAAAAAATAATATAATCATCAACTTAAACAATAAGCTATGTCACTAGTGACCAATCAAAAACTGAACAACACAGACAGAGGGAGGCTCAATCATTTCAAACGATGTAACACAACAAAGAACAGTATGCATACTATAACTTAAATACACCTATATCATACACAGGTTTATTGGACAACTGATAGCGTCTTGTTAAATAGAGCTTAGCAGAAGTCAGTGGGTAATTAATGAGTGTAACTTTTGAGTATAAGAAGCATTGTATCTGATCGGTCAATATTATAAGGATTCCATTGAGAGGGGATGTGAGAAAAACATGTTAGAAAAATAAGATACAACAATGTTAAACATTGTTGTATATGTATATTAGATATTAACCAACTATGTCCATTAATACAAGTAATACCTTTCAATGGTTCAATCAATACTTCTGGTTGATCTGATTCAGTATCTTTAGTAAAAGAATACCTCCCGAGTTTATCTAAGTGAGTAATATATAGATCAGTTACATTCATTAATACAATACATATTATATTCGGTTCGGTAAAACAGTGAGTGTTACGTTGCTGCGGTAAGCACTTCATGAGACAAAGTGCTAAGGGTAACATTAGTATGGCTACTATGGTCACCCGCCTTTGGTCATTGTGGCAACTATAATACCTCCTACTGTCGTAATACGATACGACTTATAATGCATCGACTAATTTCTAAGGATTTACGTAATGGAAATCCCGACACGCTAGTAACCACTATCAGTTAATTCAAAAAGTACTTTTCGCCATTATGTGATGATGTACAGAGAGTACTGACAGAAATCAATTTTTAAAAATAACATTTTTTGCTCTACAAAATTAATACTTGCTTTACTCAAAGAGTAAGGAGCACTTTGTAATCACAAAGTAATTTGCTCTCATTAAAGAACATATAAATTCACGACCATAAAGATAATGTCATTGACTTTGAACTTTATTTGTATTATCTTTCAAAGACTATAGCAAGTTAACCCTCAATATAAAACTAACAGTCTGGAAAATATGAATATAATCAAAACTCTTATAAGATCATTGACAACACAACATCCAATAGTTGAAATGACATTTGTGATAACTATATATTATTAACATACATTAGTATATTATTAGTATACTTAACTGCTCGTTACTAATTTTAACCAATTGTTATATTGTAGTAGGAGTGTAATGACATATCTCATTAAAAACAACAACACACTCCTCATATCCAAATACGTACATTACTAGTGGGAAGTACTTATCAACTTATTACTTTTAGAAACATAGAAAAAGCTAACAAATTAACCACAAGACATAACTGAAGTCTCATTTAGATTGATCGGATTGTCAATGTTGTATCTAAATATGATATTATGTCTAGAGATAGAGCATACATATGTAGTAGTACTGTTAGCAATGTCTGTTTGTTCATACCAAATGTTTTACGTTTCTCTAAGTTATGTTGATCACAGTAATTAACCACTTTATAATTACTGTATTTGATAACTGACACATTATGAAACACTTTTATTCCTAAATAAACTTAGCAGGGTCAGACTGAACTACAAGTCAAGTATGTATGGAACATTTTTTCACGAAGGAAAACACCTCGAGTAACAACAATTAATTACACAATTAAATAACATATAACTTCTGACCTAACTACTTAAACAAGTTATTGAGGTTCAAATTTTTGAAATAACTTTTTAAAAGGAAATTTTAATGACTTCTACAACAACATTTGCCCGACAAAACAGTAATCAAATTGTCAGACATGTTGACTATGAGATCATTACAGAGAAAAACACACTAAATGAATGTAATATTTATATTATTAAATACAGCGACAGAGTGGCACGGGTTGGCTTGAGAACAGTATACTTCAATGACCTTTTAAGGTAATAAATGACAAATTGAAGCAAGCTGAGCTGGTCAGAGTGATGGTGCAAACTTTCCCATCGCACACAATGATAAACACACATGGTGTTGGCCATAGAGCCTTCATGTAATTATATGGGTGACTAACACTAAAGTGATACAATAAATAAAGACATAACATATATATATTATTAATTGGCTACAAATTATGTTTCCAGTAACTTCGATGATTTAATGTAGTATATTGTAAAAGCTCTCTTCTCCCCCCCTCTCTCCCTCTCCCTCTCTCTCTCCTTCTCTTTCTCTCTCCTTCCCTCTCATCTATCCATCCATCCAATAAGGCCACAGTACATCAATACAGTCTATAATGACAAGATACAACTACTTCATAATACATCAATAAAAGAGTGAGTTATTTAAGCAACAATTATCATTAGCCATACCATTAGTGATAACCATAGCAAATTCTATACCTCCTAGACACCACTTAGATTAATGAATCGATGGGTTGCAACTCTATAACCTCAAGACACAACAGACTTGATGGACTAACCTCTTGAATTCCAAGGTTTTCTCTTATATATGAAATGTGGATCATGTCATAACTAATTACCACTAGTTTTGTGGTCTTACTTAATTAAATTTGAGAAGTATCTTATTACGACAGCGACGGATTTTTATGGTTTGGATTACATGGAAACGACTACAGGTGGTTCTCACATGACAAGCTCTGACTTGACACTATGTAACAATAATTTCCCCCAACTGTAACTATATCGAATTTGTAACATGTCATTAGGTACACATACATATACATGATGGGGAGGAACAAAGGTGAAACCAAAGAAGTAAAAAGAGGAAAAAAACAAAGGTGAAACCAAAGGAGTAAAAGAGGAAAACAAAGGTGAAAACCAAAGGAGTAAAAGAGGAAAAACAAAGGTGAAACCAAAGGAGTAAAAGAGGAGAAACAAAGGTGAAATCAAAGGAGTAAAAGAGGAAAACAAAGGTGAAATCAAAGGAGTAAAAAGAGGAAAAAACAAAGGTGAAATCAAAGGAGTAAAAGAGGAGGAACAAAGGTGAAATCAAAGGAGTAAAAGAGGAGGAACAAAGGTGAAATCAAAGGAGTAAAAGAGGAGAACAAAGGTGAAATCAAAGGAGTAACAGAGGAGGAATAAAATGGAACAATAGACTTACAAAATTGAGTTATTTAATAATCATACTAACTTCACTTAGTGTATCACAATGTCCTCTCCTACTTGTGTACAACTAGCTCTTTTATTTCTAAACAAATGTCACCATGACAACAAAACCACAAAAAAATCCATTACTATTATCCCAACAAACCAACTGGAAACTTGGCAACAAATACTGTCACAATGCACAAGTCTCATTTACTTAATACTTGTTACATTGATAATGAACAACAAAAGTATGTATATCGTTATTTACACAAACATAAATGTACTTTCATTGTAAGCATACCAAAGAGGACAAAGCAGATAAACCCACAGACAAAAAAAATGTTTAATTATTCTAGGCAGTTGGTAGTTGAGTCGTAGGAGTCTAATACCAGTCATCAGAGGGAGTGATAGCTATCTAACCACAAATATCGTCGCTAGGAAACATCCAGAGAGTGATGCAAAAGATGGTCCATGAACAAGCATGACACTAATAATTAGTTTTATAGTAATTAGCGCTGCATGCCGACATTCTTAATGATGGTTCTTTCAGCAGGGCAAAACACTACAGGCAATAGTAGGTAAATTAAATTTTACTCTAACTTATGTCCAGAGGCTACAATGTTCATAGTCAGCAGAATATGATATCCCTTAGAATATAATTCGCTAAATATCGTTGCCATAGTGCATACAACACAGTATACTATTTTACTACAACTTATAATAAAGAAATATACATCTCCTTGATATAGTGTATATTCTTCAGTATGTCTCTTACAACCAACCAGGTGGTGTTGCTATGTGCACTCACGTATGTATGACTATGTATGCCCAATATGTATAACTGTAGCCATCAGCTGTTGTAATTTCTCAGCATAGTTTCTGTGCTAAGACAGGGATAACTTAATTGATGACATCATTGGGCTACTGATATTACATAGATAGTCATGCATCACATGACATTTACATATACGCATATTGTGAATTTGCATTAGATGAAAATAATCAAGTTTAAACTAGTCTTACTGGTTTTCAATGGCTTGTAACGGCAGGATGAATCCAAGCTAATGACTTTCAACTAAATCAAAAAAAAAAAAATTAACAAATCTATCATTATTATATATAATATTTAGAGTAATATATCCCATATGGTGGGCGGGTGGTTAATAATCTCATAGATATGAGGGTGGGTAATGGAAAACTATTAGAAAGTGGGTTAACGGTTGAGAGCATAGCTTGTCAATTGGTTTGGCATTAATCCATCAACAATAATTATATTATATCAAATGACATATACTACTAGTACATAAATACGTCATCATATTATTGTATATAAGGTACTTCATATAAAGGTATTATAAAAATGTTAATAAATTTTATAAGAAAAGGTACTATTTGTTGTCTGTGTTTATTTACTCTCTCTCTGATATCATGTATCTATTCTCAGCATACATGTGTATATATATATATATATATATATATATATATATATATATATATATATATATTCCTAGTGTACATGTACATATATATATTACTAGCATACACGTACATTTCTGTGTAAGTTTATTTATTGTAATGTTATTTCATGTGCTATAAATAACAGGATATTCCTATAATTGTTGAATACAAACATAGAAACTATTCATAATTGTAATTAGTCATGTTTCTAGAATGAAATGTGGTCATTTCACTAGAATGTAATAAATATGTCTGTGTTTAGATCCAAGTAATATTGTCACCTGTCTTCACACCTCTCTTCAATATAGCATAGTCATTAGCTATACTGAATACATCTTGAAGGGTAATATCCTTTAATTAATGATACAACTAAAAAGTGTGTTCTGTTGTCCCGTTTGCTCACTCATTAGGGGTTAAATCAATATTACCATGGTAACAATCACCATAAAAACATTACCATAGAAATAACATACATGCATATATATATTACCATAGTATAACAGTTACCATAGCAACAAACCTTATGGACCATAAGCCAAAACTACTTGTTTTGTAGCATTAAGTTTTCAATTTGTTTACAAACAATGCCAAAACCTACAGATATTAAATTCATATGCATTGCTCAATTTCTATACATTGTCATGACTTGTGAATGCTGATGTTCAAGGTACATACTTGTTGAGGAAGAACTCGTGCAGGATTAGACAACATTTCAAACAGAGGTTCAGGTTCTGATTTCTTTTCTTTGTCTCCATCTCCACTGTCCTCTTTAGTAGAAACTTTGTCTTCAATATTTTCAGACCCTTTAGTCTCTGGACCCTTCTCCAGTTCCCTTCACTCCTCGAGAGGTGGATCAAGAAGATCATCAGATTCTTTCTTCTTTTAGCATCAGGGGGGTCCAGACGGATCCTATCAAAAGATAGATTGCTAGAATAAAACTTAGGAACCTTCAAGATTGTTTATTATTATTAATTTACATTAAATTGCTATAATATTCATTCATTTATTTGAACCATGGACTATATACTATATATAGTACATGGACTATATTACTATATATAGTACATGAAAAATTGGCCTGCATCACAAAATCACTTGGAATTTTTTTATGAAGTTAGCTATATAGGTCCTTGTTAAGTGACATTAGTATTACTGCTCTAAATGTCTCATTACATTTTAAAAAACTGTTATAATAATATCCTTTGTTCTATTGGTACATGTACATGTAAATTAATGAATCTTGTTATTTATTTTACATATTTTAAAAAACATTTCTGAGCATAATCAGTTACTCTACTTAACAAGGAACTATATAATAAAAAAAATTAACAAGGATGCTCTATGTTTAAGACACTTGTTTTTATCTTATACTAAAGTCATTTCCAATGGTTTCCATATTACAGAGAGAGGTTTCACTTACCACTTCCATGATTTCCAACCCTTCTCCTCCCCCCTATCAGTCTGTGTTTCCTCGCCTTTTTATCTCCCGTGTTAAGTCCAGATTGTTGTTTTTTCAGCTCCCTTTAGTTTTCTTTGCTGTTACTGATAATATAGCAGTAGCTACCTGTATAACAAATGAATTAAGTATCATAACAGTTTGTAGTTTGCTGACCTTTTCTCTGCTTTTCCTTTCTCTTTCTCTAAGTGTGGTATAATAACCATATTGAGATGGTCTAGTATTAGACTTTAATTTTAATTTTGGCATCTAATATAGAGAAATCATATCTTAAGTAACATTTATCACATAATATATCATTAAATGTATCAGATAATTGTACATGATAGATGGATGAATGGATATATTAACCTGAAGGTCACAGTTTAATCCAATAATAGCCGTGGGTGAGAAGGCAAGAGAAAGAAAATGAGAGAAAGGAAACCAGAACCAAAAATTGAGTCGAAATACAAGAAGTCCAACTACAGTTTGCATCTGGGGGTGTGGCCAGTACGAGATTTGAAGACAAATAGTTACGTTACGACCACCTATCAAAATACAAGATATACATGTACTTTGTATCTATGGTAACTATCAATGAATAATTAACGAGTATATACCTGCATCCACAATTCCCTGTGCCAAGATAGCACCAAATTTAGCGACAGTGTCTTCAAGTCTGTCGCTGATCAACTTAGCATATTTCTTTCTAATTTCCATAACTTTAGAGTCGTCTTAGTCATTGTTTCAGTATGTTGTATTATGATCATTGCAGAGGCTACCAGTGCTCCCTGTAATAATAAATAGAAAAATATTAGCACACTTAATACTAAGATGGCCAATAGATACTTACAGTAATAATGGCATTACCTGTTGTACAAATGCTACAGGATCACTCAACATTGGTTCAAGAATAGACAATGCTTCCTACAATCATATGATAATCACATGATAACCATATGATGCAATACCTTGCTACCACTAGCTGCACAAGCAACCCCTAGTGCCCCAGCAGCACCACATCGAACATGAGGATTGAAACTTTCAGCCAAAAAGAGAAAACAACATTGGGCATTGCTCAGGATTTCTATAAATGTATATGTTAAAATCATGTGATTCTCACATGATTGTCGTCTGACCTGAACAAAATAAATCCAATATTAATAACAGCTGCTCTTCTACATCCTGTCTACATCACTGACCTAATTAGACAATGTAAACTGAGGATATTCCAGTAAAAGTCAGTATACTTACAGCAACATGAAAGAAGTCTTCTAAACGGAATTGTTGTCTCCAGTACCACAATAAGCCATTCCTATGTAAACATTCCAGCCCTCCTCAGCAAAGGGTCCTGAATAGATAAAAATGATTTTGTCTATATATCATCCACTTATCCATTTAACCTTATGATGACAGAGTTGTTCAATTGCTGTATTAGCTTCTTCTAACTGTCCATAAAACAAACGGAGAGAGAGGAGAGAGAGAGGAGAGAGAGAGAGAAGAGAGAGAGAGAGAGAGGAGAGGAGAGAGAGAGAGAGAGAGACAGGAAAGAGAGAGAGACGAAGAGAGAGACAGAGAGAGAGACAGAGAGGAGAGAGAGAGACAGAGAGAATCTTAGTAAAATTATATACATGTATCATTGGTTTTACATGGCAATGCCTAGTGCTAATCCTCTCTGTATCTTCTCATGTTGAGTTTCTTGAGCATACTACATGTAACAAGTAATAAAATATGTTAAATAAAATAACATTTACTCTATCATGTCTTTTACAGCTGCAGATGAACGAGTAGTACCTAACATAACTAGTCCCATTGCAACTCCAGCTGCTTCTCCGACAACAGCATCATCCTGACAGAGATTATCTTTCAAAAGTTGATAGACATCTTAGAAAAAAATAAATCAGAGAAGTGAAACCACACCCTTCTTACCAAGATTGGCTGTTCCCATGGCAGCCAGTCCAAGTCCCAACAGCCTCCATGTCGTACCACCTAAAGATGTGTAATACATTATTGATGATGTCATTATTACCTCATGTTGATTAGTTACTAATTCCTTTGTTAAATACTTCAACTATATTTTGACCATGATTGGCATGTATTAAGCCTGAAAAATTGTAAAATATTCATTTATTAGAAAAGAAAACATGGTCACACCCACCTAAAGCATAGAGTCCACCTCCTCTGAAAAGGGCTTCCAGATGAGTCCTTTGGTAGGTAAGAACTCATGAGATGAGCGCTTCTTTTTCATGTCCCTATAAAATTAACAATAAATTAAATAACTATTAATAATTTATTAACTAACATAATGTATAACTCCTAAACTAGCAGAGCTATAAATTTGCCCCAATTTGATGCCCGTTTCAACCAGGTCTAAATTTTTCTCGTAAAAAATATGTCACTTGTTGTACCATAATGCATGAAACCATTGGCTATTAATGTAGCATATGTGTAATAGAGTTACGACCAGCTTCCTAAGAGAGGGAGGGAGAGAGAGAGAGAGAGAGAGAGAGAGAGAGAGGAGGGAGGGAGAGAGTAAATGTTTAGATAAAAGTTTCTGTACTTTAGTATTCTTCAAGATCTGTAGATCAGTGTGATTGTACGAATCAGAAAAAACTCTTGATGCAAAGCAACTGTCCTTCGACCACTCAATACATTGACTACTGATCTCAATCGAGTCATCCATTCTTCTTCAGGCTCAGGACTCAGGCTCAGGCTCAAGATCTACAGTCTAGAAAGGAAAATAACAGGTAAACAAACTCAAGAGATACAAACTTTTTCATTAGAAGTGACAGTAGTCTCAGAGGGTTTTTCACTTTCTTCTACAACATCCATGGGTTCCTCTCTACGAAATTGAGTATAAGATGATTCACAGACTAAAATGAAACTAACTTAGAACTGGCTTTCATCTTGTTTAGATTTATCATCAACCTCTTCAGGTTTTGCTTCATCTTCATCAGTTTTCTCTTTTTCTTGTCCAGAGACTTCCATTTTTTCGTTATGTCTTCAGATTTTTTGTCATTATTAGAGGATTGGGCCTCAGTTTGTGAGGGGAGTGGCTTAGGATTAGGAAGAACTCCATTAATGGCTTCTGATACTCGAGCAAGGTAGTATTGTGTTGCACTCTCATAAAGATCAAAAGCTATCTGGTATGCAGACAAGAGATCATCGTGACTTCCTCGACAGAGTTTTTTCTAGGATTTGAGCAGTGCTCTCAGCTTCATCCAAGAAAATATAGCACTAACAAAAAAGATTGTCAAGGAGGGAGGAGAAGGAGAGAGAGGAGGGACAGAGGAGGAGAAGGACTTACTTGACAAATATTAATATAGTCTGGAGATTTGAGATTGGAATATATTCGAACTAAAATTTGCAAAAACCTAATCAAAAAAAAAGATAAATATTTAAATAAACCACACATTCTAATATTCACCATAGTCTGAAATTTTTTACGTGTTTAATAGAGACATAGTCACTTTCAAACAATATGAGAGCATCATTTTACGATCCTTCTATAGAAACAATCACAATTAAGACCAGTGTAAAGGTAACATCACCGATTCCATGATTGCTCGCTCTAGTACATCAATTCTTCTGGTTTCAAAAGCAATGCCAGCTGCTTGTTGATAACGTCCTTCGACAAAAACATTTTCAAACATCCGATCAACCACAGACTCTAGGCGAGGGTCAATAACATCATCTAGAACTAGAGTATCTTCGAATTTCTTTACTCGGAGTGTAGTATAATGATCAATGCATTCAGCTGGAGAGAGAGAGATAGAGAGAACTATACCCCATAATAAAAACGGCAACACTTACAAATGATAGTTTCTGTGTATTCAGAGGTGTTATTTACATCAAACATTGACCAGCATGGAGAGCATAGAGCAAAGAATCTTTAAGGGATCCCAAATGATAATACACCTATTCATATACACAAGATAGATTAATATATCATAGTGGCACGAGTACCTTGGATGCTACCAATGCTGACAGCTCTCGTTGTGGAAACTGAGGGTTTTCATAAAGAGACTCACTGTACAACAGAAATTATTTGTTATAAAGTACTTATAATTAGAATATAAGATTAGGTCATGAGATAATTAAGACAGCTGAAACATTAATGTATAGCAAACACAAGTAAATATAATTTTATATTTGTTACTTACATTTTACTAATGGACTCTGATATTTCTGCCCAAAATAAATCCACTAGTTCATTGAGTCTTTGCTAAGCAAATATCTGAACATCTTCTTCTGGTTCATCCAACAGAGATAATACTCCTCCTAAAAAACAACTTTGAAGAATATAACTTGACAATATTTATTACCTGCTGAAGTTAAGTTTGTACCAGTAACCATCTTGAAAGTACAGCAAGCCCTTCCTTTTACTAGAAAACTCACCACATGCTGAGTACTATGACGTCATAGTGGTGGTGGGTATTAATTAGAGTACCAACCACGTGGGTGGGATTGCCAACAACTATTACCTCATTGCCAACCACTGTCAGAATTATAGCCAATGAAAGGTTAAATAATGGTTATATTTTGCTACTGAAAGGGATAACTAACTTTTTAAAAAATTCAAGTCATTTTCTTTCTTACCATTTTAATTGGAACAATGGACTAAGTCAATGGTCTTTTTAAAATAATTGAAAATGGTTTAACTTATCAAGTCACTTGAATTTTTTTCTAGATTTAGCTATATTGGTCCATGTTAAGTGACATTAATATTACTGCTCTTAAATGTTTGTAGTAATTTTAAAAATAATCTCCCTTGTTTTTAATAGTACATGTACATATAAATTAATACATCTTTTTTATACATTTTAGCAAAATTTTTAAGAACCTTTTATTTCTCTACTTAATGAGGATTATGTCATTAACTTCATAAATTTTAAGTGATTCATTACATGCCATCTTGGACCATGGTCACTATAACTTCTTTATTAACTGATGCTGATAATGTGATCCATTTTATTGACTTTCTCATGTCATGGACATTTGAACCTAACGATGACATTTTCTTTTCCAAACCCTTCCTTCTGGGTCTAGAGGGTACTCTGCTAATTGTTCAAGTTTTGCTGATTGTTCCTCTATAAATGCTTCATTTGTTGTTGCATCTTCATCAGCAACAGAAGGAAGAGGTTCTACTTACTCTTGTTTTCTTAATACTGTTCTTGTTACCATTATTAAAGTCAAAGGAGAACAATTTCATGAATAACTGCAAAGAAATAAAATATTATATCAATTAAATACAATTATTAGATAAACTAGAAAGTTGATTTTATAAATGCTGACAAGAAACAAGATTGCTCTTCAAGATCTTGCGATAAAAGACAAGATTAGAGAATAAATATAAAGAGCTAGCTAAGATTAGAAATGGTCTCAGACAAACTGCTACTAAATAGAGAACAACAATAACTAATAAAAATAGAACTACAAATTATAGAAGTTAGAGATATTGGGAGACTTATGATGACATATGACTAAAGATAGGAATGTTTCCATCAGAAATTTATGAAATAGCCATTGTGATTACAGATGACCATTAATAATAAGTATCAAACACTGTACCATTAAGACAGGAAAACACTGGTACAAATTGAAAAGGAATTGAACAACCTACCAGATGAAATAATTGACTTCAATATAACTAACATACAGGATTACATGACAAAAGAAGCATGGAAGTATTATAACAAGTATAGGTAAGGTGGTATTATACTGAATTAATATCATTAACACAAAACTAAAGTAAGTACTAAATCTTCAACTATCTGCAACACATAGAAACATGGAGACTTTGTAGATGGTTTTCACTGTAAGTATATTAATATATATATACTACAAAACACATATACCAAGAATTAACACATCAATAGTTCACCTTCTACTTTGTAGGACATGATGGACATTCCACCAACTACTGCATGGAATTGCTCGAGTTACATTAAAATAAAGTCATTCAAATAGAGAAATGATCATAATAGTCGCCAATGGCTGAATTTTTAATACACGTGGTAGTTACTTTTACTCCACCCATTGATTGATCAAAGTTGTCATAGACCTATTCCTATTGGAACATTCCTATGGAAACTTTCCTGTCTTTAGCCGCTTCTTCCAATCTTAGCTCAGGCTGGGCGCCCTCAACTTTCTTTGCATTTCATATTTTGTTTATTTTTAGGCTCATAAGTTCTTTTTACAACAATATTAATGATTGCGATGAAACATACAACTACTGGGGAACCAGTGAGTTATTATTTTTGATATGATTATCCATTATAATTTTGAATATTTCATGTGCTGCTAGGCTCATTTTTGATGCACGGTACAGGATTTCAAACATGGGAATATTCACCAGCTTATGCTATTCGATCGATGCATATATCCTTTTAAACGTGTTACCATTAATCTTGTTTGGGACAATAAATAAGGTCATGTGATGATCACATGATCACATTGATATGTTATTTCCTACCTTAGATAGTTCAGTTTTTATGCTTTAAGAGTCTCATTAGTCATTGTATGCACAATTTTGTGAAACATACTTTTACAGGTTAGCATGTACAACTCTGTATATTAGAATGTACAACTCTGTATATTAGCATGTACAATTCTGTATATTAGAATGTCAAATTTGGTATATTAACCTGTATAAGTCTGTATATTATAGTAAAATAAATGTTTCTTATTTTAGTGCAATAAAGAAAATGTTTGGATGTAAAGTTGCATTTTTGACATTGATATTTTTTAGTTCCAAGTAATGGAATGTTTATAGCTTTCATCAGCATTTTTGCCGTCTTCCTTCACAATGTATTGTGGTTTGGTTTGCCATGGCAGCATGGTTTAATGGACGAGAAGAGGTAATCATTATTAGTTACTTTAAATTATTTTAAGTTTTGCAGATATCAATTTTGGCTACAGCTATAGGTGCTATTGTTGGATGGCCATTTGCAGCTGCATTAGGGTAGGTCTGTCACATGACAATCTCATGATTATCACATGATATGCCCTTGTTATAGAATACCTATTGCTTTTGATATTATATTTTGTCAAAGACGTGTCTTATTTTTTCTGTTTTTGGTGTCTTCTAAGTTTTATAATTACAGCTGTAAGTTGTTTCCATTGAAACCATCCATCTTCATAAGATCCATTAGTATATCCATTCATAATTACAGCTGTAAGTTGTTTCCATTGAAACCATCCATCTTCATAAGATCCATTAGTATATCCATTCATAATTACAGCTGTAAGTTGTTTCCATTGAACCATCCATCTTCATAAGATCCATTAGTATATCCATTCATAATTACAGCTGTAAGTTGTTTTCCATTGAACCATCCATCTCATAGATCCATTAGTATATCCATTCATAATTACAGCTGTAAGTTGTTTCCATTGAAACCATCCATCTTCATAAGATCCATTAGTATATCCATTTCGTCCATTCATCTATCCATCCATCCATTTAGGTTCCAACAATATACATTGATTCCCGTTTCTATGGCAAATTTTGTTTTTTCATCATTAAATATTATATTATATAATGTATTTGGTAAAGGAGGTCCTGAATTATATGGTACTGAGCCATGGACATATTATTTTGCTAATAGTTTTCTAAACTTTAATATTGTGTTTTTATTTGCCTTAATGAGTTGGATTCTGATTGAATACGAGGTAATTAATTAATTTATTAACATTAATATTAATAGATTTTGTTAATGTATGTAGGTGTTATTTGGATCAGAGAGTCAGAAAAGTCGTGGTAAGTCACTCAATATATAATTGTTATATGATATGTACCTAGGTACACTATGGAGACGTGCTGTTTTTACCAATGGTCATATGGATAGCAATATTCTTTTACAAGACCCCCAATAAAGTGAGATTAAGGCAGTAAATAAATTATCAGGAAATAAATTTTGTACAATATACTCTCTTATAAGCAATTAATTTTGTTAATAATAATAATAGTTATTAATATTATTATTTAATTATAGGAGGAGAGGGTTTCTTTTCCCTATTTATCCATTGATCTGTTTATCAGGAGCTATAGGAGTGTTAATACTACAAGAATTGTTTTATAAAAGGTTTCACGTCTCGTCAAATTTGGAACGTTTTTCATTGGATATAAATGGGAGTCCTGTGTTATTTGGACTTGTTCATGCTTTATTGGGAATCTCTCGTACGTTAGCTTTATATAATGGTAAGTTTTATTTTATTTTCAAGAAGAGAGCTATGTACAATACTGGACTATGAAATTGTTTACTATAATTCTCATCTGAAACAGTCTCATAATAGAAGTTAGGTAGAGTGTAGAAGTTACCATATTATCATCATATTGTACTGTTATTGTTCTTAGTAAGTATCGTTTGGTACTATAAAAGTACTAAACGAGCTGTTAATATAGAGTGTAGGCCTGTGGACTATAAATAATACACTAAACGAGTATCTTAATATAGAGTTTTGTGCTTATATATTGGATGTTCTATTGTTATTGTGTTCTAGGTTACCATACGTTCTTGCAGCTGTACAGAGATATTAATTCTCAACAAGTACTTAGTTTTACTGGCTACAATGAGAGAGATTAATGTCTGTGTTGGTAAAGAGTGGTATCGATTTTGGAAGTAGTTTATTTTTTACCTGATAAAGAATACTACCATACGAGCTCGGTAAGTACCAGGTATATGTACATGACATATATACATGTAACTATTACCTGTGTGTTGTAGATGGCATTTGAAGTTTTATACAGTCAGATTTTAAAGGACAACTTCCAAAGCATATAGTTCTCATCCAATGCTACTTCTATTATTCCTACTGTATATGAATGATATGGAACAAGGAAGAACCTTCTAGATATGTGAGGGGAGAGAGAGAGAGAGAGAGAGAGAGAGAGACAGAGAGAGACAGAGAGATTACTGCATTATAAGCATATTCATTTTTCCTTCAAGTTTGATGTCAACAAGTGTCATTTTCTGGTTGACTTGGATGTACCTTCATCGTCACCCATGGAACCTCAATATTCAAAGAACAGAGACCAATGGGACCTCATTCTCTCCTATCCTTTTTCTCGACTCCAATAAATTAAGTTCGCTCTCTCGTGCCTTCTACATACCAACAATTTCAAATGGGATCAATATTATATAAGATATGTACTACTGAGAAACAAGAAGCTAACTTTATAAAGGACCCTTTACAAAATTCCAGAACCAACTGAAGAACAAGCTAGTTAATAATCATGATATTCCCCATAATGAAATAAATTGAAAATACATTTATACATAATAACTGAGTTATGAGTGAGTGAGTGATGCATGTCTAATATTATTGTAGTAAACAGGTTTGCCAATAATAAAATCATTTTATCATTAATGATCACTAATTAAAGGGGCATTTTTCTGCCTTCAATACTGATAGCAATAGCATGAGTATTCTTTTTAAGTGCTGACTTGTCTCTCTTCCTTTGAACCTGTTTTTCATATCTGTTGAGTACCTTTTTCGAAGACCCCTATCATTACAAATCAATCAAGTCAATTTGATTCAATCAATACCTTATTAATCTCAGTTGGATGTTCCATTTAGGTCTGACAACATAATCTTTATGAGATGGCATAGGGACACGAGCTCGTCCAATCCAACCTTTATCTCCTGGTTTTTGAGGTCTGTGTATGTTACAATAAAGTGTCATATTGAATTATTTAACCCACTCAGCTTCATCTTGAGTTTATCTGTGAAGATTCACCGCTACCAGAACTGTGTGTGTGTGTGTGTATGTGAAAGAGACCACACTGTGTTAATTGCATTATATAATCACTTGTTGTACCTTAGTCTTCTTCTTGCCGCTTGTGAGAGGTGGGCCCAGTCACGTTCTTCTCTCTCATCTCTACTGAGAGCTTTGAAATCTGATGTTAAGCCAAACACAGGTCGAGCCCACATGTCTAAAGGAAGCAATGGTTTTGTCATTATAATGCAGTAACTATAGAATGCAGGCAATTTTACTTACTGATCAATTTTCCAGCTTTCTCTCTGTTCCTTTTAATTTCTTTTGGATGTCTATAAATTAACATCACAGCTTTACCTAATCCACTGGTCTTCAATAAATGACCATCCAGTGGAGGAAACTAAATGAAAGATAGAAGAGAGGTCATGTTGGAATGACTTACTGATTTTAGTGTATCTAGAATGCCTTTCTCTGATTTTGAGGTGAGGAAGAGAATGATCTGGTAGAGGTTTTAACCTAAGTCGTCTGCCTAAAGCTGGACAGATACCACACTCTATAAAGGTGGTGATTAAGTCTGCTCTGAAAATACAATGAGAAAGCCAGGGTGGTGGTGGGGGGGGGGGAAATAAAGTTATTGATATTTACTAATATATCTATGAACATACTTTTTCAAATGATTGACAATTGTTGGCAACATTTGAATCTTTTTTAACAGCGGCTTTTTGCTGTAAATTCAAAGCTCTGTCCTTCCTATAAAAACAAAAAAAAACAGTTTATGATTTATAAAATATATCAATTAAAATACTTCAGCTGCTTCCTTCATCTGTTTGATCATTGCTAAAATATGGTCATCATTGGTTGTGATATCAATGTCCTACAATAAAAACAAAGTCAAATAAACTAGTCTATGTTAACTTACTCTTTTCTTCTTCTTCTCGCACGAGCCATTGCTTCTTTCCTTCTTTGCATCATTAAGTCAAAATCTGGACACACCGGGATCTCTGTGTGAGAGTTGAGTCATGTGATAGTCATGTGACAAATTATATCGTTCACTTTTTGTCTTCAACCTCAGAATCACTTGATTCCTTGTTTCGTTCTGGTACATTCTTATCAACTATTTACTTCATCATCTTGTGGTTGAAGATCGGCAAGTTCAGCTTCTAATTCATCTTGGTCACCACCTTCTTCCTCACTATCATTACTGGCTAATCTGTCTTGGTCTTTTTTCTGATGTCTCTTGATCATCATCTCTCTCCTCGCTATCAACTGAAACGGGATCTCTTATTAATAGGGGTAGTCCCTTCTTCGTCACTCTATAAAGTATTAAAAACATTGGGATACACACTATAGTACATTAATATTAAGGATAAGCCCCTGTTATAATACATTATTATTTGAGGTAAGCCTCCTTGTTTATCATTGCCTATATTACTTGTTCATCAATTAGAAAAGGATTCTCTGAAGTAGCTGGAGATTGTGGGGGCAGAGCATCAGATGCCATTTCGCCAGATGTTTGTCGGTCCTTCTTCTGTGTCTTCAACAGTGTTTGTCATGTGACATTACATCATCACTGATTGGAGATCTGATTGGTTCCTTTTCAGTGTTGGAATTATCTAGAAAAGTTTGTACATTCTATTTAGTAGACTCTAAGATATGTCTCATACTGTTGTCTGATTCTTCATCATCATTGATTGTCATAGCAACCTTCTCGTCTTCTTTTTGTTCAGTAATACCTTCATTTTCAAACAGAGGGGATTCATCCATTGGAGACACGTTTTAATAACGAAACCACACCTTGTCCTACCCCCAGACCACGCCTCAAGGACATGTGAGTATCGGGACCTTTAAAGGCGGCCATGAGACCTTGGAATTACTGATGGTTTTAGAGATTCCAGTCATTGAGTGGAGGAAATTAAGGTTACTAGACTTGTTAAATGAGCAATATTTAAAGTAAAAAGCGCAATATGATGTTAAATGTATATGATATACTTACATGTACCAGCTATAATGAGCTATGACTGCAACAAATTAATATGTTGTTGTTTTTATCTTTTGAAACAGTCATAAACAAAGGCGTGTACTCATTAACAAAGAAAGAAAGATAATTGTACGGAGACAATTAGTTGAGGAGAAAAGAAGAAGACAAGGTTAGTTAATAAAATTATACAGTGACATTTTTAATGTGTAATATTAGAGTTGTACGAGTCACCAAATTACAGGTAAAAAAGAAATGGATGAATGAATGAATGGATGGATGGATGGATGGATGATGAATGGATGGATGGATGAACACATGGATGGATGGATGAACACATGGATGGATGGATGGATGAATGGATGGATGGATGAACACATGGATGGATGGATGGATGATGATGGATGGATGGATGAATGGATGGGATGGATGGATGGATGAACACATGGATGGATGGATGGATGAATTATATATAAATTGATTGAAAAAATCAAATATGTACATCATTATGGATACATACCACGTTAAATGGATGTTTAAATGGATAGACAATAGTTAATACATTAATGGATGGATGAGTATAACTATAGATATATAATGAGTAATATAATGAGTAATATACTGAGTAATATACTGAATAATTTACTGAGTAATATACTGATTAATATACTGAGTAATAATATATTTATTGTAGAGAAAAGTTGCAAAGAGAAGAAGCTGAACAGTGAGTAAAAGAGAATGTTTATTTAATGGTTTATTAACTTTTATCAGACAACTACAGCACGAGGCGTGGTTAGAGAGAGATCGAATTAATCACGAATTGTTTATTAAACAAAAAGAAAAAGAAGACCAGAAATTAAAGGAGAGAGAAGAACGAGAGGTAAAGATTTTCTACAAGTCTTTAACCATGTGATAATCACATGACTAGCGGTTGATTACGTGAAGAGTGGGAGCACTAGAACGAAAGGAAAAAGAAGCAGAGGAAAAACGAGAGCAAGCTCGTCGTGAGAAAGAGGTAGAAATAATTAACTTTACAATGCTCTTAATAATACATATCTAGACATTGTTAGAGGAGGCACTATCATCTATCGATCAATCTTTGGAGAAAATGTCAGCAGAGGACAACTTAATGGATACACATGTGGTAAGATATGACATGTACATTTACTTTTACATGTAATTAGGGTGTCTATTGTTCCTCCTTTAATTCATATTTTTATCTCCTTCCATGTTCCTTCAAGCCATGGCACAATCCTATTGCTCCAATAGATGTCACTGAGATTATGAAAACTATTAGTAATAAATTATTGGGATGATGAAAAATCAGAACCACCTCCGCCAAAAGAGCCAGAGAAAGTGAAATATGGCACTGAAAAAGTAGGTAGTCATACTATTTATAGCTATCAATTATTATTTCCTTATAAGGACAAAATCAATTGTCCCTTCTTCATCAAGACGGGTGCATGTCGTTATGGCGACGGGTGTTCTCGTACACATCCTATCCCTGATTCTAGTACTACTCTTATTATACGAGGGATGTATAGTCATGTTGTACTCACACAGTTACAATTAGATGAACATGACCAAGATGTAGCATTAGAGGTGAGAGCAATCTCTGACGTATTAGTATTAATTCTATATACTTGAATGTATTATCTATGTTGAGGCTATCTTTATATTGAGGACACTTTTAAATTTTAGAGTGATTTCATTATATAATTTTGTTCCAATGTCTTTTGAATTTTGATCTTAGCTTGATGAAGATGATATGCTACAAGATTTTTAAAGAGTTCTATGAAGATGTCTTCCCTGAATTCAAAAAACACGGAGAGATTGTCCAATTCAAAGTAAATCAAAAATATAAATACAACAATTATCTATTGGTCTCCTCCCCCTTCATCAAAGGTTTCTTGTAATTACGAGCCTCATCTCCGTGGCAACGTATATGTCCAATATTCCACGTTAGTATCTTATAATAAATTTACACACATACAGATTTCTTTTAGACTTAGCAGTCCCTAAACCTGTCTTTATTTTATGCATTCAGTGAAGAGGAGTGTGCAAGAGCCTTACAGCAGTTCAATGGCCGTTACTATGCTGGGAAAACAATTGACTTGTCACTTCTGTCCAGTTGAAAAGTGGAAGACAGCCATTTGTGGTGAGTTGGATATAACAAGAGACAATTTTGATATGTGTAATAATGAACTATTTGATGTTAAATTGTCTCTTTGCAGGTCTTAATGATCTACGAAGATGTCCAAAGGGGAAACATTGTAACTTTCTTCATGTTTTTCGTAATCCTGATGGAAGCTTTAATTGGCCTGAGAAAGATTATGAAGAGGAATCAAAGTTAGTAATAAATATAATAAATAAACCTTTAAGTTTCTTTTAATGACTTGATAGAAAGAAAGAGAGGTCCAGAAGTCCTCAAGAGAGAGGAAGGTACCGTCGTCCAATGAGATATTCAAGGAGTAGGTCTCGTTCTGTTGAAAGACGACGCAGAAACAGAAGATCTCATTCTGGTTCGGTTCTCCAGAGAGAAGACGAAAGAGGTTACCGTTACCGTTCTCCCCGTCCTAGAAAGAGAAGTCGATCACCTGAACGGAGACGAATGAGGAGGTCACGTTCTCCTGAACGACGTGGTCATCACCATCGTAGGAGAGAATCTAGAAGTGATAGCAGTGATAGCTCCTCTGAGGATGATTCTGACCGCCGAAGTCTGTCCAATGGACATCTCTCTGATGATGATGACAGCCATGATGATAAACGAAGTCGTAAGAGAAAGGGATCTAAGGAGACTTTCCGATGCAGGAACTCATCGCCACAAACATAGTGATAAAAAGAACACAAGAAGCATCATCATCGAAGTCACAAAAAAACACATAAACACAGACACAGTCCAAATGGTAAAGACAAGAAGATGGAAGATGAGAAAAAAACACAATTAAGAATTCAACAAATGAGGGTACTTCATTGATGATAAATACAAAAATATACATGTAGTTATAATCCAAGGATAGCCATAGTTACGAGACCTATAAATAAAATTAACAGTAATGTCTATCTTATTGTAAAGTATTCTTTACTATTTTCTGATTATTAAAATTATAATTCATCTACCTCTAATATTAGTATAGACACTTACCACAGTGATCTAGGATAGCTACCATTAGTAAACTCTAGACTAGTGAACATCAATACTTACCAAAGTGACCTACGTTAGCTACCATTAGTAAGCTCTAGACTAGCAAACATCAATACTTACCAGAAGTGACCTACGTTAGCTACCATTAGTAAGCTCTAGACTAGTGAACATCAGTACTTACCACAGTGATCTAGGATAGCTACCATTAGTAAACTCTAGACTAGCAAACATCAATACTTACCAAAGTGACCTACGTTAGCTACCATTAGTAAGCTCTAGACTACAAACATCAATACTTACCACAGTGACTACGTTAGCTACCATTAGTAAGCTCTAGACTAGTGAACATCAGTACTTACCACAGTGATCTAGGATAGCTACCATTAGTAAACTCTAGACTAGCAAACATCAATACTTACCAAAAGTGACCTACGTTACACCATTAGTAAGCTCTAGACTAGCAAACATCAATACTTACCACAGTAGTGATCTAGGATAGCTACCATTAGTAAACTAGACTAGCAAACATCAATACTTACCAAAGTGACCTACGTTAGCTACCATTAGTAAGCTCTAGACTAGCAAACATCAATACTTACCACAGTGACCTACGTTAGCTACCATTAGTAAGCTCTAGACTAGTGAACATCAGTACTTACCACAGTGATCTAGGATAGCTACCATTAGTAACTCTAGACTAGCAACATCAATACTTACCACAGTGATCTAGGATAGCTACCATTAGTAGCTCTGACTAGCAAACATCAATACTTACCACAGTGACCTACGTTAGCTACCATTAGTAAGCTCTAGACTAGTGAACATCATTACTTACCACTTGACCTAGGATAGCTACCAGTAACTCTATATTAGCAAATATCAATACTTACAAAGTGACCTAGTTAGCTACCATTAGTAAGCTCTAGACTAGTGAACATCAGTACTTACCACAGTGACCTACGTTAGCTACCATTAGTAAGCTCTAGACTAGTGAACATCAGTACTTACCACAGTGACCTACGTTAGCTACCATTAGTAAGCTCTAGACTAGTGAACATCAGTACTTACCACAGTGACCTAGGATAGCTACCATTAGAAAACTCTAGACTAGCAAACATCATACTTACCACATGACCTACGTTAGCTACCATTAGTAAGCTCTAGACTAGTGAACATCAGTACTTACCACTGTGCCCTACGTTAGCTACCATTAGTAAGCTCTAGACTATTGAACATCAGTACTTACCACAGTGACCTACGTTAGCTACCATTAGTAAGCTCTAGACTAGTGAACATCACCATGACATCTAGACTACTGTTAACTTGGCATATTTTCCCATTGTTACCTAAAACAAATGATGCTATCAACTTCATGTTGATTTGTTACATGGATCCAGTCAGGCCAGGAGGACTCTCTCCATCAAGAGGTAAGAGAGAACAAACAATGACAATACACCTATTAATATTGTTAACCATCCCGGAGATGACTGACCTATGAAATCAAAGAAATCATTTAGCAGGAAGTCAACATGCATAGTTCTTGTGTGAAGTAATTGAAAGATATGTATTAATACACAGGACATTCTACTGAACCATTTAATATTTTTTTCCTTGTTAACAATTCAGGAATTTACCATTTCCTCTTGTGGTAATCGGTATGTTCCTATTCTCTGTTCTTGTTAAGAAAGGGAACTCTTTAAAATCACTGGAATTAATAACCTAAATAATGTACACATTAGATTACATCATAGTGTGTTTTTTTTAATGAAGTGATGTGAAACCATAGCAACAAATAACACATTCACAAGAAATGAAACACTTGAGAGTATCATTTATTGTTATCACATCATCGTGTCAGTCGTGTTGATAGATATGTGTACAGATAGAGCACATAGTTTGTGAAGTTAAAAAATACAATGTCTCTTTATTAAGATGTACTATAAATTCATTGGAAATAAGACGCTTTTGACTATCACTTTGCAATTGTATTAAATTGATGTTGTAATATTGTCAATTACACACACACACACACTCTTGTTTTTTTATCACTTCTGTTCTATGAGTGGTCAGTTGAGAGTGGACTTGTTTTTGTCCAATGAGTTTTTTGTTCCCTGATACAAGTCAATGCGAAATTTATCTTTCTGATCTTCACTACACGTTTTTTGTTGAGGTAAATGACAAATGACACTAGAATGGAATGCCACATTAACATTAATTAACGACAACAACTTCAAGTACACATAGCGTAGTTAGATGATATTAGACTATCTCAAATATGGATTTACAATACACATTAAGTTATGTAGTTATGCTATTGTCGTACAAACAAAACAACTAGACCACAATACATATATTAATAGCATTTTTATTGCCTTGTGGAATTTATAGAATGTATATTACATACACATCTACACAGCATTGTGATTGTATTGTGCCTTGAGGTTCCATTACTTTGTATTTGAAAGGGGAATTAGATAATACTAAAAAATGATAAAAATATTGATACAAGTAGCTTGTATGGTTAAATTAATACTTTTATACTTCAAAGGCACATCATAAGGATTGTATATTGTGAGAACTTGTTTATGATTTGTCTCATCAAATTTCAACTCTTCGGGGAAGACGAATATAGGCAGTTTCCTACTGGTAGCCATCTTGATATGGACTGCTATTCAGAGGTTAAAATATTATAGTCACGTGACTTTTCCTTTTAGAGAGGAACTAGTTTATATTTCTCATGCAAAAATGACTGTCTAGTTTTCGTATTCTTATTGTTTGGTAAGACTTCTTTTTGTTGTACTGAATGTTTCTTACTATATTAAAATAATTTTCTTGTTCAATAAAGTTCTATATATTTTTGCAGTTAACTAATATTTAGAGAAGAGAAGCACTGTAACCAACAACAATGGCCACCAGTATGGAGTCGCCTCAAAATAACTCTGTATCAAATTTGGACATGACACCTCGTTTTAGTTTAAATGATGGAAGAGCTATGATTGTGAGAAGTCACATGAATGGTAGTCTTGACTTGGATAATCATGGCAGTCCACCAGATATAGATGATGTACCATCCTCTAATGGCAGTATAGAAGATTTAAATATCCATAGCTGTGACAAGACCAGAAATAAAAGTGTGGATATTGGTCAAATTAGACTTAAATTACATTCCCAGTCTGATCAGGATGAATATCAATCATGTGAGTTGAGTAGTTATGTTGTCTCTCTTTCCTCCCTCCCTTCCCACTCTCAATCACTTCTCTCTCTTTTCCTGTACTTCTCTCTCTGTCTCTTCAACTAATTCCTGATCTTCTAGTGTTACATATGATTTGATAATAAATATCATTTATTTAACATTATTCATTACATATAACATCTTCTATAGTGATATACTTTAATTGTTATTCATTGTCATCAAATAACATCACTAAGTACATATACATGTGATTGGTTACATCAAGTATAGGAAGTGTTAGTACAGTAGTGATGTCAGAACTTAAGCTATCCTAGGTCACTATGGTAAATAATAATGTTTAACATAGAGTTTACCTAATGGTAGCTGTCCCAGGTCAATGTAGTAAGTACTGATGTTCACTAGTTTTAGAGCTTACTAATGGTAGCTATCCTAGGTCACTGTGGTAAGTACTGATGTTCACTAGTCTAGAGCTTTACTATGGTAGCTATTCTAGGTCACTGTGGTAAGTACTGATGTTCACTAGTCTAGAGTTTACTAATGGTAGCTATCCTAGGTCACTGTGGTAAGTACTGATGTTCACTAGTTTAGAAGCTATCCTAGGTCACTGTGGTAAGTACTGATGTTCACTAGTGCTATCCTAGGTCACCGTGTATGCTATATATCTAACACAAAAAAAATATTTATTGTTCATATCTCCTTAAGATCAAAAAGAATAAGTAACTATAGTCTCCTATTCTGTCTGTAGTCTCTAATTTGTACTTATTGTAAATTACAATGAAGGAGTCTAGTTTTTTCTTTGACCTTGACTTCCCTTCACACTGCTATATACTATGTGATGATCTATAGTTGTTTTCATTGAGATCCTTTTTCATAATGAGTCATTGAAGTCATTGTTAAGTTAATTATATATTATAGAAGTGCTTTGTTATATCAGTTTTAAAGAGAATGGATACACACACTTGTATCAGTTGATTTTGAAATGAGATCACAGTACTAGAATTCTTTGCCTGTAATTCTGTATTGGTTGATAACATTAAAGTATAGTGAAAATATTATATGGATTATATGAATGAAAGCAGCTAATAACTAGGTTTGTTTTTTACTAGTGATAGTTTGATAACAAGGTTGTTTAATGAGGGAGTTGTCATGTTTTGTTATCATAATTATCTTAGATCCGTTGTAATAGTTTGTTTATTTCTAAATTTTTAGTCTAAATCTATGACTTAAAAAGGAAGATAATATGTATACAACTTACAGTGTGATTGTAAATGTTACACGATTACTGGCTTTTTAAAAGACTTTGGCAATTTAACAGCATAATGACTTATTTTATAATGTTCTGGCATGTCAATTATATTAATAGTAGTATCTATCCTTACTGACTATCCTACCTTTGTAAATGAATCTTTATTCTCTGCTTATCTGTGTATTATACAGACTAACTAGTCTACATACTTAAATGATTGATCTTTAAGTGGTACTCCATGTTTGATGATTCTTAATATGCTTGTCTCACTTGTCATTACATGAAGTGCATGTGTTAATAATGTTTTTAAATCTAGTTAGGCTTCTGTTAATCGTATTGTCAATGTAATCAATTTTAATAATGAGACATCAAGTGATGATGATCCTGTTCATAGTCTCTTTGTAACAGACAAGATATATTGGTATTGTCAATATATCATAGCTATTCTAAGTGTAAGATTTGGAAAGTAAGTTCTTGAATAAATGTAATATTTGTGTGAAACAAATGGCTTAAGAATTATATTATATTACTTCTAATGTAAAATTATCAAACTTTGAATAGTAATGTCATTATACTCTTTTACTTGTATATTGTACTCAGTAATATGTTGCTGTCTGCCATTCCATTTGTATTGTTTGCAAACAGTATAACCTCTGATGGTGTCTCAGCATATATCTGGTTTGTTTGGAAATACCATTAAATACATGTTGGCAAAATATATTATGTATAGAAGACTGTTAGACATCAGTACTTACCACAGTGACCTAGGATAGCTACCATTAGTAAACTCTAGACTAGTGAACATTAGTACTTACCAGATTGACCTAGGATAGCTAAATTCTATGCTAATAAGCACTTGGTACATATTAACTGTACAGATGTCCAAATATAAATAGTGTTAAGTGACACACCCTTGGACATATTCCATCCCACATTGACATGAATTATAGTAGTAGACCACAATGTAATATACACTATGTATATTACATTACTGTTGTGCTAGACCTAATAGTGACTGTAGCCTATATTCTAAGTTATGCTACGAACTAGAGCTATCGTAGGTCACTGTGATAAGTACTGATGTTCACTAGTCTAGAGCTTACTAATAATAGCTATCCTAGGTCACTGTGGTTAGTACTGATGTTCACTAGTCTAGAGTTTACTAATAATAGCTATCGTAGGTCATTGTGATAAGTACTGAAGAGCTTACTAATGGTAGCTATTGTAGGTCACTGTGGTAAGTACTGATGTTCACTAGTCTAGAACTTACTAATAATAGCTATCGTAGGTCACTGTGGTAAGTACTGATGTTCACTAGTCTAGAGTTTACTAATAATAGCTATCGTAGGTCATTGTGATAAGTACTGAAGAGCTTACTAATGGTAGCTATTGTAGGTCACTGTGGTAAGTACTGATGTTCACTAGTCTAGAGCTTACTAATAATAGCTATCGTAGGTCACTGTGGTTAGTACTGATGTTCACTAGTCTAGAGCTTACTAATGGTAGTTATCGTAGGTCATTGTGATAAGTACTGAAGAGCTTACTAATGGTAGCTATTGTAGGTCACTGTGGTAAGTACTGATGTTTGAATAGTCATCAAAAGTTGCTGTGTTAAGTATCAATATTCATTTGTCTAGAACATAAATTTAATTGTGCATGATATCTGAACATTATATAATATGATAAATTAGTTAATATGTTATACATTGTCCTTACACTTTATATTATGAGACAACATGTCTCTTAACTCAATTATCTTTACAATATAATAACGCTTTTGACCACAAATTTGTAAAATTATAAAAACTGGATCACATGTGTGTGTTAACTATAATCACTGATTAGTAATAGCTATTAACATTTTATTTTATTTTGTATTTGTAATAATTATTTTCTGTAATAAAACTTTTCTGAATCTTATCACAACAGAAAAGCTAATATCAGTATTCACTAATTTCAAACATTAATCATTAATTATTAATTAATTATTTTATTATAATATTTTAAGTGATACACTAACGCAGTTTTCCTTAAGAGTATAAAATACATCATCTTCTGGTGAGGAGATAAATATAATAAATTATAAAATATTGAGGAACTGTAGTTTATCTCTGTTACTTCTAGTAATAGGAATTGTCAAAAAACCAACCCTCCTCCTTCAAGATTAGAAAAGCAATTTACAATATCTGTAATAATAGATTTGTCAGTTGTGATGTTAACAGAATAAATTGTGCTGATGATGCACATATCTGAGGTTATGTTGGTCATATGTATATATATATATGTGTGTGTGTGTAAATATGTGCAAACAGTGCAGTGTGTGTGAGTAAATATTTCTCTCTCTCTCTCTTCTCCCTCATTCTCTCCCTCTCTGTCTCTTTCTCTCTCTCTCTTTTCTCCCTCTCGTTATTAAGTTCAAACTGAATTGAGGAGATTAAAGGATCAAATTACGCAATTGAGTAAGAAGAACTACAAATTAGAAAAAGATCTCAATTTTTTTTGACTCAAAATTGCACTGTTAATCACTCACAAGATATCTCTAGAGGTATGTAGTACATTAATAAAGAGTTGAGATATATTTTTTTATTGAGATCACTGACATTTCAAACCAATAATTATAAAATAAATATTTTTATAAATAGAACAATAATTCTATAAATAGAACAATAATTCTATAAATAGACATTTTTTACTGCTTCAAATATTGGTTTTTAGAAGTTGTCATTATTTTATTGTTAAGTGATAACAAATTGACTTGGCATATGAGTCTACCATGTTGCTGTCATCAGAAACCTTAGTGTAGTATATTGTATATTCCCTTAATGGACAGAACTCTAATAGTATCATTATAGTTTGAGTCAATTAGTTGTTGTTTTATTGTTATAGTGTAGTGGTCCTGAATTAATCAGTCAAATGAATTATTTATTAGAAGATATTGTTTCTATTAATGTGTTAATATTATAATATGTTCTCTTTATAGGAAGTAGAGAGACATTTAAATGTTGTTCCTCAAATGTCAGGTAAGATTATAAAATGATAAGGGTTTAACGTCTCACTCTCTCTCTCTCTCTCTCTCTCTCTCTCTCTCTCTCTCTCTCTCTCTCTCTCTCTCTCTCTCTCTCTCTCTCTCTCTCTCTCTCTCTCTCTCTCTCTCTTCTCTCTCTCTCTCTCTCTCTCTTTCTCTCTCTCTCTCTCTCTCAGGGTCGCTAAAAGAAACCCACAATCTAGAGGTCAGTACAATAATTATGTAATATTAATGATGATATATATTGTTGTGTTGTAGGTTTATGGAGAACTTTTTTTGATCTTACAAACGAATCCAGAATACATTGCAAAACTAACCCGACTTGTGTCACAGAAAGAGATTGATGGTAAGATAATTAATTAATTTGCTGTTATTAGACTGAAGTATGGGAATAGAGACTTCAGTATGAAGTCAATATGCTGGGAATGAGACTGTAGGCCTAATTTTTTGAGCTAAATGTGAGAATGAGAATCAAAATTGGGAATGAGACTTTAGTATTATATGTAATCAGCTATGTATGAGAATGAGACTTGAGAGTTGGAATGAGACTTGTATAGTATAGGAATGTGATTTGAATGGATTTAAGGAGCCTATTCTATTTTGTAGGTCTCTTACAGATTGTCATGTTCTCATTATATGGTAATCAGTATGAAGACAGAGAGGAACATTTATTGTTATCAATGTTTTGAGGTGAGGAGAATATACTAGCTATGTTATAGTTTCTAGACATTGTTTATGAGGTCATCTATTGTTTTCTAAAGTAATAAACATTGTCCTGTATTTCTTAAGGCCATTGATCTTTAATTTTTTTGACAATGCCTCTCTTATTTCCATTTTTTTGACATTTCCTCTTTATAATTATGAGAATACTTTACAAATTTTTGTCACAGCCCCTTTATAATTTTGACAGTACTTTACAAATTTTTGACACGGCCCCTTTATAATTTTGACAGTACTTTACAAATTTTTGACACAGCCCTTTATAATTTTGACAGTACTTTACAAATTTTTGACACAGCCCCTTTATAATTTTGACAGTACTTTACAAATTTTTGACACATCCCTTTATAATTTTGACAGTACTTTGCAAATTTTTGACATTGCTTTATTTTATTTCATAATTTTAACACAACTTTTTATTAACATTTATTTATTTTAGTATGCACTAACATATGAAGTACAAGAAGCAACAGAAATCAACAGTTTAATGAGAGCTAATACAGCCATTACAAGAATGATGACAACATACTGCAGGTATATTGTGTAATAGCACTGTATAATTATAACACACACCTCCCTTCCCTGCCTCTCTCTCCTTCCTTCTCCAGACGTGGTCCAGGTCAAGAATTTGTACGTATTACATTAGAAGATGTTATCGAGCAGTTAGCAGTTTATGATGAACCGCTGGAAATAGATCCTCTTAAGGTAATAATGTAACAGAGTTAATAATCCTCTATCTTTGTTCTTAACAATGTACCTAACATACTAGCAGCAGAATGTTATACCTTAATAGTCCCATGGTTTTAAAGTCCAGGGGATATAAGACTAATTTCTTATTGAAGTTTGTTGCTGGTATATTAACAACTCCTTTGCCTTGTAATGTTATTTTATACTTATATATTATATATATATACACTTGAATGTTATAGATATTTTAGTATATATATATACTAAAGTATCTAAGTCTGTTGAAGAGTGCTCGATATCATTTAGACAGAGCGGGTTAGACCAGAATTGAAGGACAAAAGAACAGAGCTCTCGCTTTGTTGCTGTTACTCCGAGTTTCATGCGTTATGCGATCATCAGAGCTGTCTGATGATCGCATAACGCGTGAAACTTGGAGTAACAGCAACAAAGCAAGAGCTCTGTTCTTTTGTCCTTCAATTCTGGTCTATAATATATATATATATATATACACTTGAATGTTATAGATATACCAGAAAATGATAGAGGACGGAGAGGTGATACGTACTGAGGAGTCTAGTATATATTTGGATGAAGCTGAAAGTAACACAGTTGTTCAGACAAGAATACAAGAAAATATCCTTGAAAATTTACAAACTACAATAATTATTATGATTGTTGTTATTGTTTTTCTTAACTTGTTGTCTTTTTAAGAGCTCCAGTTTTAGAAGACTTTGTTTTAAAAATACTTGAGCAACTTAAGATGTCAATTGATAAAGTACCATATGGTATAAGATGGCTATGTAAAGCTACCAAAGTCTTAGTACAGGTATATACAGCTGTAATTTATCAGTACGTATTGTAATATACTTGTAAATAAATGGTATATTCAACAAATTATAAATTTTAAAAAAATTACAGGAGAAGTTTCCGGATGCCTTATCTGATCGAATCAATTCTTTTATTGGTGGATTTTTCTTCTTGAGGTACATCAATCCTATTATTGCCACCCCTCATGGTAAGTTATCACACACACACACACATCTCTTTTAACATCTTGCATGCTAATTCTATATTGACAGAACACAGTATAACTTTTTAAAATAATATGTAGAATGGATATCTTTGATATAATAAATATTGTACAATATAATTAGCTAAACCATTGTGAATGGTAAAAGTCATTTCATATTATTTTGAACTGTATTATTATCTGCTATAATACTAAATATAATTATTGTAATCATTTTAATAACATTTGATTCTTTTGCTATGCAATATAACAGCCTTACCAACATTTTTCTCTGTCTCTCTGTCTCTGTCTCTGTCTCTCTGTCTGTCTCTCTCTTTCTGTCTCTCTGTCTGTCTCTCTGTCTCTCTCTCTCTGTCTCTCTCTCTCTCTCTCTCTGTCTCTCTCGTCTGTCTCTCTCTCTGTCTGTCTCTCTCTGTATCTCTCTGTCTCTCTGTCTGTCTCTCTCTCTGTCTCTCTCTGTCTCTCTCTAGCATATCGTCTTCTTCCCAATACACCCACACAACGAGCAAGAAGAAATTTTACTTTAGTAATATATATCCAATATTTACTTTAATTAATTTATTTGATCAAATGTATTCTGTAGGTTGCCAAGTTAATACAGAAACTTGCAAATACATCAAGTGTACGAGAAAGTTATATGCTTCCTCTAGAACCATTTGTGAAGAGACATAATGAAGAATTGAAGGTTAGTATTATGTATATAGTATTAAGGAAACATTACAATAACTTGAATAGTATTGTCTGTGTGTGTTAATAGTGAGAAATTGTATGATGTAGAGATGGTCCATTACTTCAACATGAAGATAATATGAATACTATTAATATTAATGTATTAATTATAATTAGAACTTGTTTATTGTCTGATTGTACACCTTATATATTATTAGATAATATTAACCACAACTTAAATTATAGACACACACACACACACACACATACATACAAAAGGAAGGCGGTCACTAGTTGTTAAATAAAACCATTGCCTATTATTGTGTCAGTTATAACCACCCTCTATTCATTGATCCCATTCATACTTTTTACTTATCATCTCCAATTAAACCTCCTTTCGTCTCTCACCTTGTCATAATATCCACTTTCCACTCTCCTCCCTCAACACACTGTTGTTGCTCCCTTGTTCAATTCGCACACTACATCCAACCATCCAATCGCTAATGTATTTACCCACACCCACTACTATAAATCAATACAAGTCATTAAAAGGCGGGATGACTTTTCAATTATATTATATTCTATTCATATTTGTATTCAATCTCTTATTCAACTATTAATACTTATTGTTTGCTTTGTTCTATACATTATAGACATTTCTTAGCAATTTATGCGAAGTATCTGACTTCCATGAGCAGTTACAATTAGAGGAATACATTGCTGTCAGTAGAAAGGATATTGCTATTGAGATTTCTCCCTCTGAAATAGCCACTTTGCAGAATTTACTTTTCAAGTATAAAGATGAAGTGGTGAGTCTATTGTTGTAATATAACAATTACTTTAACAAATAATTTAATTATTGTTATAATTAATGGGATAAACCAATCAGTTAGATCAAAAATACAATAGAATATTATTTTTTCTATTCTATTTACAATTTATTATATTGTATTAATTGTAGTGTTTTGTTTTTAATATAATGATAATTTTTGTTATATAGGTTACCTCTTCCACTGACAAGCTGTGTAGTATCCTCACTAAAATGGCTCCATTCTCAGAAGATATTGAGAAAAATCAACAGCCTTTCAGACTAAAACTCAGCCAACGTTTAGCTGATCCAGGAGGTAATAGAAAGACTTTACATTAAACTTACATTATACCACACACTAATCATTAGTAGCTAATAAGCTGTAGTAAGTAGTTATGTTGCTTGTGTTGTTACCAGGCTCTTGGATATTTTATGTATTTAATGTTAGGTGTTGCCTTTTATCGCTGCCACTATTTGCATATAAGAATGTTCATGAACCAAAAACAAAGATGAAGCCAGATTAATAAAATACAAGGAGGGATTATGGTATTGTTGCTATGAAGCCAGTCTAAGATAACATCCTTTTAAAATAGTTATGATCCTTTTAAAATAGTTATTATTTTTCATTACATTTCTCTAGTCCCATCTCGTTCACCTCTGGTTGTTAACAATAATACTATGAATGTAGCAGATCAGCTTGCCTCTGCTAGAAGAAAGTGCAAGCATCTTCTGATCCACTTGTTTAAAATGGTAATGTTTTGTTCAGTTAAGCCTTTAACAAAGTTATAGCACAATGCTATGTTCTCTATTTATAACAGCTGTAATATAGTGGTTGTTGGTTCAGCTTAGTCAATGACATGTATAGGATAGTTTGAAGTACTTTTATGGAGGGTAATATTACTACTACTAATGTTGTCTATGTTAGCAAGTATCTGAGGGCAGCAGTATCCATGTAAATGTATACACTCATTGTTAAGACACTGTTAATATTAGTAGTTTTGTTCTATCAATGATTACATAATATCCTATTGTTTGACATATTATCTGTCATGATATAGATTATAGAATTTAATGGCTTCGCTCCATTATTTCATATAATGGTCAATGTTGTTGTTTTTTTCAAGTAAAACAAGTGGGGGGCATTTTTGTGTCAAATTGAAAAAATAGTCATTCTCGACATTTTTGGAATACCTATTAATAGCATGTCTAGCCTCTAAGTCTAAGTAATATAATGTGATTAAAAATATTGTTCATGTCTGTGATATGGCAACAGTTGTTAAGGCAACAGTAACAGTTTATTATTGTTAATAGTTATTAAGATAATAGATAATAGCAGGTATTAGGATAACATAGATTTAGGAACAGATTCTAGTAGATGGGGTAGAAACATTTCCTTTATGAGTTTAACTTTTATATTGGAGACAATGTTTGTTGCTTCATCTCACATAGACTACAGCTGGTTAATAGACCATGGGTCAAGGGGACACATCCTCCTCTTCTGTTGTTTGTCTCCATGGAGGGCTGGATGTGGTAGAGGTTTGTTTGTTTGTGGGTCTCAGTGGCCTCCCACAGAAGGTTGTAAAGCCATGCCTGAGGGCAGTGATCAAAAGCTTGATGTTTGAATTTCAAAATTTGGTTTTCTCAGAACAAGAGTCACTTCAAAGACTAATCTGACAATAAGGTGATGGATGTAAGCTCCTCTCCTTTTTAAAGTCATCTCTAAGCTTATGGCCTCCTTACACAGCCTAAAGCCATCCTTCCTTTTGCCACTGTAAAAGCCAATTTAAAAGTGTTAATCCCTACCTCCTCTCTCTGTCTTTGTTGACTATAAACTTTGCTTTTGTTGACTAAAGGTTACCATGACAATATTTTATGTGTGCACAATAGTTATAGGATGTGAAGCTTTCTCTAGAATATAAGTATTTAAATCTTATGACATTTTGTTAATATATAATTACATTATATATTACTTAATAAATGCATGTATTACTTATAAATTAAGTAAATAATGATATTTTTATCATAAAGCCACTAACAATTACAGTTACATACCTAGATGGTTATGTAATCTATTAGTTATATCTTTTGGCTTGTATAATATTTTTTTTTTTGATGATGTAATAATGACAGGTGCTTTATATTACACCTGCTAAATTTATTGTATTGTGTGATCTTTTTTAGTTGTAATTCACATTTGCTCTTTATACTTAGAAAGGTTTATACAATTGTTATACAATACAATAGAGACAACTACTTTTTGAATAGAGTTTTTGGTAGAACATATTGTTAATATTTATAAATACTTAATGATTTGATGGACATGATAGATGGATGAATGGATGGATGGATGGATGGATGGATGGATGGATGGATGGATGGATGGATAGGGGATAGATAGATAGATAGATAGATAGATAGATGGATGGATGGATAGATGGATAGATGAAGACTATTAACGTGTATTTTGTCAATAATATGACAATATCGTGTAACTATTTATTTTCAATATTTTTTGATATAGTTTATTTCTAATAACATAGTCCTTTTGTTTGGATATTGTTGTTGTTTTAAAATGTCACTAATTGATTTAATTGTCAACATGATGTCAATAGTTAGCTCCCCAGAGGGAAATGGCCTCTTTTCACCCTTTGTTATAATTGTGATGTTTTTGAGTCTCACAATAGAATGTTTTTAGGTACTCTAATGTTCTTCACTTCCAATAAATGATCTTACTATTATAGATATGTACACTCTGCATTAGTAGTATCTAATACATTCATCCATTGACCATGTAATCTTTAACTTATCATGTGTCCATTGACTGAAACATCAATCCATTTAGCCATAGCCATGTGTCCATTTACAAGTTATTTATCATGCAACACATGTTCATGTATCCATTAATTAAAATATCTATCCATTCATCAATAAACATTACTTTGTGTTGTTATTATTAAATTACCTTATAAAAATCTTATTATAAAAACTAACACTTATCTCTATATATCATTCTAAGTGCTTCATTTTGTCCTCCTCTTACACATACCAACTCTTCTAGAGTGTGTTCTATTGTCATTATACAGTGAAGACTTAACTATAACTGACAATCTTTGATGTGTTTTTTGACTGACCAGTTATGTGGTATTAAAAGTCAATAGTCTTAGACCAGCCCCTTAGTCCCAAGGGGTTGAGGCCTCTTTGACTTAGGTTTACCTTTTTTCAATACATATGGGTTGGTGGTGGTTAACATATCTCTAATAAGATGAGAGCCATGGGCTTAAAATGTTGTGCTATCTTTGACAGACTAGGCCTTGCCTCTAACACTCTCTTGGTTCATCTAATAGTATATTCATTGATGTCTGAGGTTTATTTTAAAAAACAGATGTGTTGTTTATACAAGTTATGGTTATATAAAATGTGGTAAGGTCTATTGTGAATTATGCTTTAATGTAATGTAGTCACTTAGATGGTATCATGTTGGTACATGTTTATATTGTTACTTTATTCTATTAAATGTGTTTATTATATCTACAATTATTAACTATTTGTTTATATTTTGTTATGGAGTCCATTTCAAAGTAATTAAGCCAATTATTGACGGCCTTCTTCTCCCCCTTGTCTCTCCCTCTTTTCGTCGTTGTCGGTTTAATTACTTTTAATCTTAAATATGTACTCCCATTGTACAACACACACACAAACACACACAACACACACACAAACACACACACTCTCTCTTCTGACACATTTTATTCTGAAAACATCATATAATACTGTAATATTCACAGCAACACTGACTAAATGGAAGTGCAATATTTGATACATATCACAAATTGAAAATGCTACATTATAGATTTTGAGGTAATTATAAAATTACATAATAAATTTAACTACCAAACTACATAATATATAACTGATAAACCTGTTTAGTATAAGATCCGTTTTTAGTATGGACATGTCAGTTGACTCATGTGATTATATGAAATCACATGCACACACACAGCTGTGTGTATATATCAATTATAATGTCAACTCTAGTAGTACTCTGTGTATTTATAATGCAATCCACTATCTATTATCTTATCTATATAATTTTTTACTAAATAAAATTATTTGGCTGTTGTTTCCTTAATAAATATATACTAATTTTGCCTTATATGGGTGTGTGATGCCTCTATGTGCCTGTGTACATAGTTTTCTTGTAACTTAGTCTCTTTCTTTGCTCCGATATATCACTTTTGATGATAACTTACTTATTTTAGAGTGTTGTGGATTACTTATATCTTCAAACATGGTATTGATGTTTTTAGTTCTTTTTTTTACATCCCACATATAATGTTATGCTATATTAATAGCATGACGCATGCCAACAGCCATACTTATCAGCTGGCAGTAATATCATATTACTATGATCACTACTAATCTACTTATAAACCACACACTTACAAGGCTTATTCATGTCTAATATCATAACCATCGTGCTATACCTCATATATTTGTATCTACCTGATCAGACGTGGTGAAAACAGAGATATATGACCTCTTCTGATATATTTTGTGTGGTCATGTCATCTGTGTACTGGGTTTCCACTAATATGTTTGGAATATAAGATCAAAGTTACTTAGGGAAACCTTGTTAAGCTGTTTGTAATTAAACTGTGACTATTGTCTGTTGTTCCAAACTATTAAGCATTTAGTAAGCAGTATCCTGTATAACGTGTTAATATTAATATCTGTAGTTTGTATAGCAGTGTTAATATTAATGTCTCAGTAGTCTATATAACAGTGTTAATATTAAGGTCAGTAGTTTGTATAGCAGTGTTAATATTAATGTCAGTAGTCGATATAACAGTGTTAATATAATGTCAGTAGTTTGTATAGCAGTGTTAATATTAATGTCAGTAGGTTTGTATAGCAGTGTTAATATTAATGTCAGTAGTCTATATAACAGTGTTAATATAATGTCAGTAGTTTGTATAGCAGTGTTAATATTAATGTCAGTAGTTTGTATAGCAGTGTTAATATTAATGTCAGTAGTTTTGTATAGCAGTGTTAATATTAATGTCAGTAGTCTATATAACAGTGTTAATATTAATGTCAGTAGTTTGTATAGCAGTGTTAATATTATGTCAGTAGTCTATATAAAACAGTGTTAATATTAATGTCAGTAGTCTATATAACAGTGTTAATATTAATGTCAGTAGTCTATATAACAGTGTTAATATTAATATCAGTATATCCTATTATATAAATAAAGTGTTTGCTGGTCATTTTAACTCTATCACTTATTTGCATCTTGTATCTTAAATGCAACCCTTCAGCAATTTTAATGATTTGATTTCATCATCTCTCTTTGATGTTCAGCTGATTAGACACACCATTTATATGTTCTTGGTATTTTATCATTTACCACTCCTTCTCACACCCACTTTTACTGTTACAAACCACGTCTGTATGTTTTCTTAGAATATTTTGAAGGGTGTGTTTGTCTTTTAGAAATAGGATGAAATATCATTTTCTAGTACTTGATAATTTGATTAGGATAGCTATCATAAGTGGGTTAGTAAATTATATTAAGAATAATTGTCTACCATATTATTACTTACTATGCCTAGAATAGCTACCATTAGTAAGCTCTAAACTGGTGAATATCAGTACTTACCACAGTTACTTAGGATAGCTACCATTAGTAAGCTCTAGACTAGAGAACATCAGTACTTACCACAGTAACCGGATAGCTACCATTAGTAAACTCTAGACTAGCGAACATCAGTACTTACCACAGTGACCTAGGATACCTACCATTAGTAAACTCTTGACTAGCAAACATCAGTACTTACCACAGTGACCTAGATTAGCTACAATTAGACTAGTGAACATCAGTACTACCACAGTAACCTAGGATTATTAAGCATTAGCATTTAACATAAGTTTATATACAGACTACTATTATTTTCCTAAAACAAAACTCTAACCTAATTCTGTTTGGAAAGATCCCTATGATATGAAAAACTGAAGTAAGTTTAACACACTCAATTAAAATGATTAGTCAGTTATGATGTCTTCATTTCACCCACTACACTTGGTCATGTAACAAGTAGTGTCATTCTCTTGAGGCCTTCTGTTTTCAAAAACACCACAGCGATATTTTCTAAATGTGTTCATATTCTATAGTTTAGTGGTCAGTGTACCTTTGTAACATAATGCTATGTATTTAATGTGTTGTAATGGCTCTTAGAATATGGGGAAAGTTTGTTATTGAGATTGCCTAAATTCTATTGACATTGTAGTACATACATACTTCCATTACACATGATCAACTGTTTGTATTATAGTTTTCAACATGCCTCCAAATTAACTGGTGTGATTTTAAAATGTCACCCACTACTATCATCTTTGATGTTTTCTGACCTTTAATTAATACTATATTAATACTTTATGAGCAAGTGAATTAATATACGACTAACATAACTTGTATCCACATACACTACACACGTGCACACATGGATGTATGTTTTTGACATGTGCAAGGTATCTGGTTGTGTGATGTGGGTAAAATGAGTTAATGGTTAGATGATGGATAATAGATGAGTTGAGAGGTATAACGCACAAGCCCATGTAGTCATTATTACATTGTATGTTATAGACAATTAGTCATGACTGATGTATTGGTTCCATCAATCTGTTACTTAAAACTATTAGACCTCTAATAGTTTTAAACTATTGCTATAGTAATAGATGACATAGGAGTAATTATGTCTGGTCTGTAACGATAAAGGCCCATTTGTGCATTAAAATTTATTGTAATCATTAACGTGACTTTTTATAACAGCAAGTAGAAGATTTGAACTGCTATACAATTGTGTGTGAAGTTTTTGTCTGTAATATAATAATATAATATTGTACTACTTTATTTGGTAGCGATGCCAATACAAAAAGAACAACGATGCTATTTTTATTATTATAAGTACTTTATCAAAACCTCCTACTATTGTGTACATGTAATTCTATACACGTACCTCTGTAGTATTTTGTAGCACGATATATCAACTATATATTGTCTCTAGAATGGGTCTGTTTTCCACCCAACACCTTTTCTCTTGAAACTAAATCTGATGTCATCTATTACTGTTTTATCCGAGCAATTCCTTGAAATCAGTCTTTCCTGTTTCCATTCTCTGTAGTCTCCTAATTGTATGGAAGGTGCTACATTACATGAAGCCTTCAAATGGCCTCGTCTTCTCCTATTGAAGAGGTAGTGACACACGCTGATGTCCATAGCCGAACAACTAAAGGACTATTGAAGAACTCGGAGGTTTTTAGCAATGGCGGACAAGATTTATATGATGAGATTAAAGCTGTAAGTTATTTGACTTTGTTATCTCTATATTATAAAGTTATTTTCATCCACCCTTTGCCCTATTAACAACCCTCATTGTGAAAATAACCCCCCAGTAGTGATAATACACTAGAGTAATGGATACTTATTAATGATAATATTGATGATATCATGCCTATAATGATGTTTTGATATTAAAGTGATATTTGCACTAGAAAGTGAGCAAATGTAATGGAATGCTTGTCATATGTGTGTAGCTGTTTCAGTGGGGGTAGTGTGTATGTTTCTATAGCATACATTTGGATATTGTGGTTATTGCAGTGCATAATGCATACAAGGTTAGATGATACTGTGATAAGCTGTCTGTGTTTTCCAGCCCAATAGTCTTGTCTTATGTATAAATTATTATGCCTAAGTGTTGAAGGTTGTACTAGCTATCATGACCTACATGAATGAAGAGTTCACATTTTAAAGGGGTGGTTTATTAGATTAGGAAATAGTTAGTTTTGTTTATCCAACCTCCACTAGAGATTTTGTGGGAAAGGGTGAACTGGAGTACTGTAAGAAGTAGTAGTGTATTTCAAGACCAATTCCAGTGAATTGAACTCTTTTAGTATTTCCCATATGTGTCATTAACTCTTTTTATATAAGCTGGACTATGTGTGTTTGTGATCACTTGGTCAGTTGTTTGTGAGACAAGTTCAGGACAGAGTAATGGTACTATTTGATGTTATATACTGTGTATGAATACACTATATATATATGTGGTGTGTGTGTACACTGAGTTTACAATTTCAAATATTTGCTGTTGCATACTCTATTAATGTAGCTTAATGATAATGCTATCTAGTAACTGATTCCACTAACCCTTTATATGTGTAATTACCTCCTTACAAGTGAAGTACTTTGTACATTTTACAGCCTATTTTTCTACTGAGTAGTGATGAGCAGTTGATGAGTGTAATATTGAGTGAATTAGAAGTGTTTACTTGTTATTTTCTCACCTCTTTAAGGGTGTACATTCTTACTACATTTTTGTCTGTTCTAAGATAGGTACTTTCCTAGTGTTTATATAATTAATACTACATTGTAATTTAAATAATATGTACTATAAAACCTTTCTATAGAGGACACTTGAAGCCTTCCATAACTGACTCTTTGAAGCCTTGAAACTGTCCCTACTATGAAGAGTCTTTTAGTTACATAGATTAAATATTTTTAACCAAATTTAAAGGGTATCCCAATGGGGTGACCTTACAATGTTACCATGACAACAAAGTATAGTATACATGGGTTGAAACTGATGAATGGAGGGAGGATTAAGGGAGGAGATATATCAGTATCTTTTCATTTTTTCAGATACTTCCTGACCAGAAAAATGCTATTAAAAAAGTAGAATCTGAACTAGAGAGTCTACGATGCGTCCAAGAGGTAAAGGGAGGGGATAAAGTAACTTGCTCCTGAATTACAACCATTAAAATTAACAGCTCAAATATATTTTTTTTATATTAGTAAATAACTCATGATCATAGCAAACGAATTAGTGTATGATGTATGGTAGGTAAACCAGACCTTACTCTTTAAACCTATTCATAATATGATTCAAGACGATTGTCTGGTACACTTGTAGCTTTCATGTTGACATATTGTACAACTCATTCACCTGGAACAAAATCAACCAAGTGCTCTAGGTGATGTTAACATGTTTCTTTCCATTAGTTGACTGTACCTTCTTTTTGCTGAGCTTGTAACCTTGTGTTGCCATAGTAATGGTTGTATTGTAGAGATTGGTATATAATTTCAATGAACAATGAAATCATAATTTTTGTATTGGAGAGATTATACATTGGTAAGTAGTATTGGGGCACATTTATGACAGATATGAAAGAGGTCCTGTTGCACATTACTTAACATGTGTAAACAGCTTTAATGTTTGTTAGTGCATAATGTTTGTTTTGTATTGGTTGTTTATTGTATATACAACAAATAGGTTGCTGTTATGTACTGATATCACTTGACAGTGTTAGGATTATAATAATACAATCTATTACTAAATATTAATGTTTGTTTTGCATAGGATTTTGTCATTTCAATTATGTAAATAAAATTTAACATTCACTTAAATAAATTACTATAATAGTTGGCCAGAATATTATATACATATTCTGTAAATTCTTAAAAGACTTACTAGTTACTAGTCTATGTCTAAATGCTATGTCTGTCATCATAAGGAGGGGGAGGGGTTTAGAGAAACTTATTTAGTTGAATTGTTAAGGGTCTCCCCCTTTTTTTTTTTTATTTCTATGTGGGGTGTAAAGAGAGGTGGGGTCATCTCATTTTTGAACAAATGAAAGGCGTTTGACCATCCATTCAGCCAATTCTTTCAATCTATTGATATAGGTGGTCATCTACATGAGGAATGACTACCATTGTCCTTACCTTTGACACCTGGCAGGGTGTGGATATATAATTTGCATATGCTTATAGGTCGTCTTTTCTAACCCTGGCCCCTAGCTTAGCAACACTTATCTTCCTTGAATTAAAAGGGTAGTTAGGAGGGGAGTGCTCTCCATTAGTGAGTGGTCACCACATGTTCTCAGTGTGACTTCTTAAGATGTGACCATTGGAAGGAAGTTTCTATCTTGTTGTTTGTTGAGCCCATTAACCACAGAAAATAGTCCATATTCTCTGTGGTGGTATGTAATCTAATTATAGTTTGAAATCTCAATTGCTGTGGAGATGTGATGGCAAGTGCCAAGAAGCCCTTTTTTTATAATTAGCGAAAAAGGAATTAATTCACATGTACACACACATGGCATAGATTCCATTTCAAACTTATCTTTGAAGAGGGGTCCATTAAAAGGCACTGGGTCAATTAAATCAATACTTTTTGAATTTATCCTGTATTATGCTGTATTGTATTATTCATACAGTCACTAATGGTTGTGTTTAGACTTGATTCTAAAGGGAAACTGTAAATTATAGAATACAATGGAGTCAGCTGGTTAGTTAAAGTGTACTACAATACTCCTCATCAGCTGAGTTGAGAGGTACTCTAACAACACATCAAAGAGTAGAAGGCTTCAAATGCACTTTTCACACCATCTACAAGAAAGCTTATAATTATATCAACGCCTCCATTCAACTTAGTTCATTGGTTATTAGATATCTTAGGTGATATAAATTATTTTAGTATTAATTGATATTATTGTAAAGTGAATCTCTCTCTCTCGCTCCTCCTCTCTCTCTCTCTCGTTCTCCTCTCTCTCTCTCTCTCTCTCACCCACACACCCCACACACCACTAGACATAGGAGAGCATTCAGAATTTTCTTGAAGAACAACTTAGGCTTATAGAGGTAATTATTCCTAATTCAATTATTAATAGTATTTCATAATGTAACATAGCTGACTTTTCAAATAGCAATTGCAAGTGTTTTATTGATAACTTTGAATTATGATAGCTTATTAGAAAAGTATTCTATCAGAAATATTTAAAATATCCATTTCCTGAAGCTTAATTATACACATGTCATTTTTCTGCACCCATTCTAAGAAACTTATCACCTTCGCTTTGTGATAGCAGGTGTGTCCTCTTGTCGGCCACAGCTGTTCAGCACCTAGTAGCTCTCACCTCTCTCCAAGTGCCTCTTATAACACAAAGATGTGGTTAGGTTGAACAAAGTCTCTAACGAGATACCAGACAACTCCATAGGTCCAATCTTACACAGATGCATTATTTTGTTCATCCAGGTGTATGCTAAATGATCACTGTTCTACATACACAGTTATTCTCATTGCTAGAAATACAATAAGTCAACAAGCTGATTATCATACCTCTAATATAAGAGTTAAATAAAAAGATATTTAAAATTGATTATCTCATTTTAATCTACTTGTAAGTCACCACATATACTTCAATAATCTTTGCCAATTTAAGCTTAACAGAATAGATTGTCCCACTTCCCGACACAATACAGGAACGTATCATAGCCACACTTAGACATTAGCATTTTGTTTGTAGCTCAGCCTACAAACATAATAGTTTCATTATTGTCAAACGAGAACTATAAAACCATCAATCACTCCACAGAACAATAAGACAAACCATTGTATAGGGAGTTGTAACACATCTTTGAAATGGATCCTAATTAAGTACAAGAGAATAGCAGTACATGAACTTATTGAACCAATGCTATGAAATGGAATGTGAGTTATAGAAATCAAAAACGCAACTGATGTTAGAGAGGAGACGATTTTGAAACTGGGATGATTAGAATGTCAGTGCAGCTGTAGAGCTGCATCGGGTGACCAGGGAGGTGGCTTGTATGTGCTGAGATCGCACCAGTCACGAAAAACAAATCAAAACAACAAGGAGCTGTAGGGTTCTTCGGGATGCGGAAAAATAAAGAAACTTTTAAAGTCACGGATTTTGTTTAATGCATGAGTTCGCCGGGTATGTTCCAAAACACAAACAGATAAAGTGGTTAAAGTTCTTGTCATCTTTGTAACTTTCTATACGGTGTTGGAGGTAAAGACCTATTACTTATCTCTAACATGTGCCACATGTGTTGTGAGAGATACACATATATTTTTTTTTCTTTCATTTTTTTCTGTATTAGCGTACGTGAGTGCTGTGCGGCTAAAGTTGGTGAAGTGGTAAGTCAGTAATGTATAAAGAGGCTGAGGGATTTTCTCTTGAAACTAGTGTATTATTCCTGCTCTAAATTACATTGTACATTTTTATCAGGAAGCCATTAGTATCGTAACTCTAATCTCATCCTGATATCCCATAGTGTAAACATAATCCCCATCATTGTTTGTTAGTTGACCTATTGAGGATAATATAACTACTATATTTTCTTTTGTTTTGGTAATGAAAAATAGCTTACAAAATACTTTGAGTTCACAAGTTATGTAAACTAAACTCATAAAATCTCCCCCATAGCTATAGACAATGGAGGAAATGATCTGTACAAAAAATGTGCTTAGAAAACATCAATTTTGATTTATCTATCATAGCTCTCACGAGTAACTATGTCTTAGTTTATAATAATGCACACATGATTGGTAGTAATTTACGAGAAGGTTAAAACAACAGATCTGATATAGTTTATTGCCATAGAAACACAAGTACTAAATCCTAGTCTATTTACCTGTGCACATACATTGACATCCAACTCCATCTAAATTTGGCAACATGTCACATAGTAACCCATGAGAGTAACTGTGTGTTTGTTTATTGGTTGCTATAGCAACAACTGGGACATACTCAGTCCTATAGCCAGAGTGGAAGTGAAAGTTGTCGAGATCAAACTTCATATATAGAAACTTTAGTATAACTTCTAGTCATAGTTCCATGTTATAATACTAATAATGTATTCTGTATTGTTGGACGCTTTTATATGTCCAAGACAGTATAGTGTTAGCTATAATTAAAGTGTGAAGGTGGTCATTTAACTAACCCTTTAATGTATACTATTATTACTATACCCTTTTTTGTGACCTCTTCTCTCTAGCAACAAGCCAGTATGTTTCGTAAGACGAGAGTATTATAAATTCTCTCACTCTCAACTTGAAAAAAGAAGGAGTGATTTTAGAATCACCAGCATACCATTACAAAGGTAACTAACTCCATTAATATAACAATGTATTTAAAATTGTTTTCAATTACAGACGAGGCAATATTTTATTATTCAATCTCTTGTGACCGAGCCCAGGAATTTATGGTATTACTGTGCATCAAAAAGGTATGTTAACTGAACACACTTACATTGGGAAATGGCAGCCCATAGTTAACGTGTTATGGTAATATAATAATTATATACATAATATTACTTATGCACTGTAATTGACTTCACTAATTATTCAGAGTGGTAGATCTATTCATTATCATACAATTATGTGCTAAGCCCAATGCCTAATTGTTTCCTGTCGGAGGAGCACTTTGAACATGTTGTACAGAGAAAGCTCTCTCTGTTCTCACGAACATTTCTTGTTTGTTGTAGAGGTAGAGTCAGTAGTTTTTATCTTGTGATGACTTTCTTGGTTCAATCTCCCTGCCCACCTTCCAGATTTGTGGTATGTAGGCAGGAAATGGTTTAATAAAGACTCTTATAGACAAACAATCTTGTTTTTTCATGCTTGGAAATTAAGGCATTACTTGTGGTTGAGGAAGGGAAGGGTTTAAGGAACTGGCTCCCCCATCTGGACTGTCTGTAGGTGGAGCCCAGGAATGAAAGAAAATGTAGACAAGAGGATAATTGTTAGTTAAGAGCTGTGTCCTTGTCTCAAGTAGATAGTTATAGTTTTTTGTTTAAGCGTATTCACTTATATTGTCAGTTTTTTTAATTGTCCTCATTGACTAGCCTTGGTTTACTTAGTAGAATTAGACCCCTCCTCACACTGGAGGAGTCCACAATGTTTGTGTCCCTCCCTCTCTCAGAGAATACCAAATTTGTACCCTATGATACATAAGTCATTAATATACATAATACGTAAAAGGCAAATGTAGATTAATATTTTTAGATTTTCTCACAGTGATGACTCAGGTCTTCTGTGTGCTGATGTGGCACTATCTAACAATAGCACTTTGATAGTTTCAAATTTCAAAATGACAGAGTTCCAATTAGAACATCAACCTAAGTGGTTTACCCCAACCCTTGACACCAAGTCACATAGCTTTCTGACTCCTCCTCAAAGTGTTTCTTTCATTTAGTAAGTGGTTCTAAGCTCTCTGGCGTATTTTGCAACATGTTATAGTTTACTATTTATAGTGTCCAGTCACATGTGTCTACAAACGATTGCATAATTCTTCTATGTTTATTGCAATAGACACTGGAGGATTATAGCATATGCTTTTTGTAATTTTAATGTGAGTGCTGTTTTTTTTAAAAAATCCAGCTGGATTTGTGTGAACATGGTTTCAAGTCAAAATCCATGTCAATTATCAAGTTAGCAAAGTAGTGCCAGTTAGTCTATACCAAACAGTGTTTACAAACCATTAATGTTTGATAATTTCAAATGAATTTGATAATAGCTTTATTGAGTCCTAGATACCAGTGATTGTTAACTAATAAACTTTTATAAATACTCTTTTCTAAGAGTGTACATTTTAAATGTACTTTTATTCATTTATTAATTGTTTTGTTTATAATTCATACAAAATATCAATACAAAAAAGATGATAACAATTTAAGATGATCAATCCTTCATGCTATCCTATTGCCATTCCACATTGTCACCTGTCACCTTAAGATCCTCCTCTGGTATGTGATGATAAGTTTGAATTTGGCTTCTGTATATCTAGAGTTATGAATATATTAATACGTCTACAAATGACATTCTTTTTATGAGAATTTTGTTGGTTCAGTAAAACTCACTGCCATATGACACCACAGCTACATGTGAATATTTATTTTCTTAGTAAGCGTGTTATTGTCATCTACTTCTAGTTTAACTTACTATATTGGAATTGATATACATTAGAAACATGTAAAGTATTCTTTCAAGCATAGCATCCTACTACTGTCCTCTATAAATGGACTAGACTTAATATCACAACACTATTGGATACTTTTTCCCTGAACATGTGAATCAGTTATTATAATGTAAGTGATATACGAAGGTGTGCTATAAGACGTGAGGCTAGTTGTTAAATATTACTTAGTGTCATATTACATTTCAAAATAGTTCGTTTTATTTTTATATTAGAAGTACACCTGTGTCTGTAGTGATAGCATATGTATATGTGTGTGTTTGTGTGATATGATTTATGAATTGCTATAAGTGTTTTAGTAATTGTGGTCTAAAGGATTGGAATGATTTGATAAACTGTGGGAGGGGAGAATATTAGTCAAAACTTTGTCAGGTGATCATCTCAAAACTAATAGGTTATCCGGTGATGTCATATGTACTCTACAACTAGCGCTTGTGGTTTTTTTAAACAAAACATATTTAAAACTTGTTACATTTTAATAACAACAATACTATATAGACTGATATGAACTGAAATGCAAGGTTGATTATTCCATTAAATAACTAGTAATAACTTATCTATAGTACGTGACATTACCATGGTAACTAAAAGATATGAAAACAGCTTAATTGTATTATTATTTGAAGAAGATTTATGTATCGGATATAATAACTAAAATTTATAATCAAACTGTTGGTTTATGATACCAACTAATGAATTAATATGCCCGTAATTTTTTGTGGTTCAAAGTCAGGAACTGATGCACCTATCACAGTTGGTTAGCTTTGATGTGGTATGACAATTGATGGATCAGATGTTACCTAAAGGTCAACATATGTGTGGATTTAGGCAATGAGCTGTCTCTTGGTGTGGCCAGTCTGTTAGTGTTCCTGTAAATTCCCTCCTATCTCTAATGTTATGTACTTTAAATGTCATATCAAACATAACTTATCATATGAACGTAAATGTCTGTGTGTGTGTGTCTGTCTGTCTGAGAGAGGAGAGAGAAAAGAGAGAGATAGTAAAACTAATTGTTTGTTGACTAGTGGTAACGAAAACAATATAACAATATGAACAGAAGCCAATGTAACTAACTCTTTGCACCTATCTCATCAGTACTTGACAAGAAATGTATGGAATGTGTCTCTTAATTTACTTAATGTGAATGCTTGTAGGTTGCCAGTAGAGAAATCTTGTCAAACTTTTATGTACAATAGTATAGACAAAGCAGCCATTAATCCTAGTCTGTAAATTTAATCATAGATTATTATTGATTAGGTTGCCCCAGCTAGCTGGCATGTGGTGTTCCAATCACCTGCTCCATATAGTCTAAGTAACCATAGTACTTGAGATGTACATGTTGTACTTTGTTATCAATCAGCTGGTGGGAAATTGATGCAGCTGGTTCTTGTATACAAGTCTACAATACAACCAGAATTAACAACAACTGTATGATATATTCAGTAATGTTTCTTTCTGACTTGCCAATGTTTTAAACATGCAGCATTTCAATGCAATAATAATTTTCTCTCTTAATGTCTACTAGAAATGGTTGGAATAAATAGGGGGTATAATATATGAGCTCCTCCTTTTAGGCTTGTTCATTAATCAATAATATATACATGTGGCCTTGCTTGTAATGAAATAATTGTTTTGTGGCAAGATAATCTCAAGACATTCTGACTAGTTGTGTTTTGTGTTTTCTTTCTCTCTCTCCACTCTTTCTCCCTCCCCTCCTCAGGTAGTCAGAAGGTTATCTATGAAAAAGCAGCTGTGTCTTGAAGACTTGTTGGAACAACAACATTTGCAAGATCCTGTAGATATAGTAATGACAGTCTTCTTTCCTACATCTAATTACTCTTGGTACTGTATTTTATTAAGTGACTCAATATTGGGCTTTTTAGAGCTCTAGATAGGATTATGATATAGCATGCTTCTTGCCTATATTGGAATTGGAAGTATGTATTCATTGAACTGTCTCTTAAATTGTTTATATAATGTTATCATTACAAAATACAATGATCATTACTACTTGGCTTGCTATATAATAACCATTGTCATGTCTATACAACGAGATCATTAGTTTTATATTAATACCTCTCTATTGGTATGTAATATATGTCATATAAATATGTCACTTCCTGCTTTCCTTGAATTTGTCAACATAGTTCTTAAACAGATGGAAATTATCTCACTTAATTAATTCCACAGATGTATTTAAACTCTCTGCATTTACATCATTGTAATAAATTAGTCTACATCTTAACCCACATTAGTGCTCTTTGGTCTAGATATATACATAGGGTTTCTCTCTCTATAACTCATGATGTATGATTTTGTTTGATTCATTTTATAGCAATTTTTTTTATGGTAAACATGTAGTTTATATTAAAATGCATTGGGCCATTTTTATCTTGTAAAGTTAATGTTAAGTGAACTTACATATTTACTGTGGTCTCCTTTCAATATTGGTTTATTTCTAGCCATTTTTCTTGTTCAGATATACAGCCATGTATTCTTTCATTGTCTTTGTCTATCTAGGTCATTGACATGGAAGGTTTGTTATTCTAAATGCTCGTAGAACTCTCATGATACTTAGTCGTTATTTTATGAAGAAGGATCCACCTCGTCCTATCTAGACACATGTCAGCTCCGACAATTCCCTTCAACACAAAAGTGTATACATGATTATAGTATTCTTCCCTTGGTATTAATTAATTACAATCATTTCTACCTGATACCTGATACATTATATATTATATGCAATCAATGATGTTCTATCAAATTAACTTTTATTGTGTTTAGTGAACAAATGGACAGTTAATTTTTTTAAAAACATTTTTTCATACTGAGGGGAGAAGTGTGATCTTGGAATCATTTAAATTAATGTAAACTTCTGTACTAATAATATTCTATTGAAAAGAGAAATTTTCTTGTTAACTAAAAATGGTGTTTTGGCGTTAGACTCCATTTTGTTTTTTGTTTTGTTTTGTTTTTTTTTTTTGCTTTTCTTTGAATGTGTAATTGGTTTCTTTTTATCCACCTGAAAAAATCTGACTGCATTATAGTACAGGAATGAATTTAGTTTGCGTGGTTTTTGCAGGTGGTTATCGCCATTCCGGCAACGTGTACGTTAGAATATAAAAAGCCTTATCTTTTTGCAGAATCACCACATGAACTTAATAGTCTCTCAAAGCTAGAGATCTACCTATAAATCTCCCTTTCTAGCTATATCTCTGCGTTGTAATATTTAATTGTTTGTCTCTTCACATAGTCATGTAACCATAAAATTAGTTCTTTAACATTCTTAAAAAACCCCAATTTTTAGTTTGGCTCCTTTTTGGGGTTCATAGGAGTAATATTTTACAATAGGGTTTCCTTTCTTCTATAAAAAAAACATCATTGGTGGTATGGATTTTGTTTTGATTTCTTTTTATTGTGTGCATTACCCCCAAAAAAAAAAACAAAAAAACATTGTAGGTTTATATTACATTGCATTTGGGCCATTTTTTTATTTTGTTAAAAGTTACCCACACATTCCTGCCCGTTCTCAAGTGGAACCCCCTTACCATATTTTTTGTAATTGGTCTCTTCAAAATATTGTTATTATTTCCCAACCCACCGCAATCCCCCGCCCTTCGTGTTCAAAGTATTACAAAAACCCCAATGTATTTTCATTGTCTTTTGGGGTCTTATGTCCCCCTCTTGCCCGGGTCATTGGACAATTGGGAAAGGTTTGGTTATTTTAAAAAATTGCTACCCCCCCAATCCAAAAAACGCCACCCGTCTACCCCTCCCCCCCCACATGATATTTAGGTCGGGTTTATTTTATGGAAAAGGAAAGGAAACAACCTCGTCTACTCTATCTCACTAACCTCCCAGGCCCCGGGGGCCCGACCCCCCCCCACCCCCAACAACATATGCTAAAACCCCAGCTCCGGAACACCACCCCCCCACATATCCTTCCATTCAAAACCCAACCAAACCCACACAAAAAAAACACGCGTGCATTCTCTACCACCTTCCCCCCTCCCCCCCCACAACCTCAAAATTTTTTCTTGTTTTTAAACCCCAAATTTGATTACTTCAACGTACCGCTTCGCTCCTCCCCACCCCTTAGTTACGATCTCCCAACCCCCCCCCCGCGCACTCGTCACACCTTTTAACCCACCTACCTTCCAACCCCCAAAAATCCCAATCACTTTTTTTACTGGGGATTAAACTTTGATAAAAACTTTATTTTTTATATTTATATGGAATCAATTGATGGTTTGTTCTAAATCAAATTACCAAAAACTGTTTATTTGTGTTTAGTGGACCAAAATTGGGGGGGGGGGGGGGGGGGGGGGGGACAGTAATTTTTTTTTAAAACAAAACAAAAAACAAAACCATTTTTTCCAATACATGAGGGGGGGAAGAGTGGGGATCTTTGGGAAATCAGTTTTTCAAAATTTAAAATTTGATATAAAAACTTTTGTTTTTACTAAATTTAATATTTTTTAATTACCAATTTGGAAAAAAAGAGGGGGAAATTTTTTCTTGTTAAACTAAAAAAAAAAATGGTGGTTATTTTCGTTAGGGACTCATTTTGTGTTTTTGGTTTTTGTTTTTGTATTTTTTTCATTGCCTTTTCCCTGGATGTGTAAAATTGGTTTTTCTTTTTTTATCCCATGAAAAAAAAAAAAAAAAAAAAAAAAAATATTCTGGACTGGGCATTATAGGTACAGAAAGGAAAATGAAATTTTAGTTTTGGCCGTGGGTTTTGGGGGGGCAAAGGTGGTTTCATGTGCGCATTTCCGGGGGCAAGTGTACGTAGAATTGATAAAAAACATAGGGGCCCTTATTTTTCTTTTGTTGCAAAGAATCCCAAACAATTGAAAAAAAAAAAAAACTTACATAGTCTTCTCCAAAAGCTAAGGAAGAGATGTCTAACATATCAAAATCTCCCCCCTTTCTAAGTAAAATAAATCTTCGTTGCGTTGAGGTGAAGGGATATTTAATTGTGTGTCCCTTTCCAAGCAATAAGTCTCTCCCGTTCGTGATTGGACATAATTAAAAATTGTGTTTCCACTTTGTGGCAGAAATTCCTCCAAAGGCATCCCCATTGCCATGACAGGCCCCCCCAACCATCCGTTCACCCAGTTTCCATCAGAGATTTTTGGAATACGGGGTGGGGGGGGGCCACCGGACGACACATATGACCCCTCCACACCCCCCTACCCCGGTCACTCGTGATGCATATAATGTCCCTGCAGATCCTCCAGGCTATCCCTATGCCATGACAGGCCACCATCCTCATCCAGTTCCATCAGAGATTTGACAGACATCTCCACACACTAGTGGGTGAAGAAGATGACGACAAAGTCAAGCGACCTATGAATGGCTTTCATGTTTTGTGTCCAGAAAAATGAAAAAAATCGCTGACGAAAACCCCAAGATGCACAATTCGGAGATTAGCAAGAGACTAGGGACTCAATGGAAGGCTCTTTCAGAAGACCGGAGAAAGCGCCCTTACATAGAAGAGGCCAAAAGGCTAAGAGAAGCCCACATGAAAAAGCACCCTAACACAAATACAAGCCCAAGAAAAGGGGGAACAACAGCAACAAGCTATGCGAAGATTTGTAATGGACTCGAGCCATCCTTATCACTTTTTTCCACCGCGACCATCCACCTTAGCTTCACTTAGGTAGCCAAGTCAGCCAACAAGAACTCCCTGGAACGGTCATGTTCAACAATATCCGGCTTTTGCTATCCAAAAGACACGAGTTCAATAACTACTGTCAAACTCCTGGCTATTATTTGGTTATCCAGCAGCAAGTCCTCACAGCGGATATACCCGACCTTCTCCGGCGTACACTGGTACACATTGGACAGGTATTACGAAGCATTGCAGCGCCATATCCACAAAGTAGCGCTCTACCTGACTATGCTACAGCCTCCGCAGCAGCTATGACTCATCAACACTCCCAGTCCACACCAGCAATCTTGTATAATAAACTCTTATCCACCTGCTGACCACTGGTAACTTTTTTTCCACTGACAAGCTGCAGCAGTGGTTCATTAGCATCTGTACTGGCATCTCCCAACTTCACTTGTCTTTTCTAGCATGGACACGGCTATCAGCATCCACCCACAAAAGCAAGCTCACCAGTTGAGAGTATAGATTCATATTCAGGAGCCCCCCCATTCTAGGAACTTGGCAAGGTTTTCTGACGACTGCAATAGTGTTTCATAGTAACGACTCAGGAGCAAAAGCGACTTACGTAACATGATATCCCATACCTGGAAGAAACTGGCTCTTGTCCACCTCCAGTAGACCCTCACTCCAGATCCGAATTCAAGCTACTCAACGCATCAGCACAATGTAACAGACTTTGTGTTCAAGTAATGCATCTAGTTTCTCTAACAGCACAGACTCTGTTTTAGATAGTAGTGGAACTACTATACCTCTTCACACCTCATGTAGAAGCCTTTATATACATACTATTACACACATGCTTCTTTGTTTTACTTTTCACATCTTAGTCTGTCACTATGTTTTTCTTTCCAATCCTCCAACTCTGTTCCATAGTATCTTTTTTTAGATTTAATCACTTTTTTGTTGTCACTTTTTCTTCCAATTTTTGATCCACTCTTAATACCATGTCCCATTATTGACGGAACGATCAGGTAATTGATTATTTTTCTTTTAATTTTGAAAGACAAGCTGGTCATCATCCAATATATATACTATATATATATATTATTATTATTATTATTATTATACACATATTTATATTGTCATTCTTCAAAATATTTGTTTTTCTTTGCAAAGAATTGATTTGTGTTTTGTAAAATGTTTTAGTTGTTTTAAGATTCAAAAAAATTCACTTCTATTGATTCCCAGCTGTATTGATGAGTTTCTGTTGGTATAGAGAATTCTGATAGTTTGCTTTTCACACATCAATTGCAGCAGTCACAAAACTAACTTAAGTTGTTTTGAGTCACAGATCAGTAGCTATACAGAAGTATTGTCATAATATGAGACTACATACGTGGATAGAGACGAATGACTATAAGGATGAGTAGAGTGGATAGATCATAAGCTATATCGGATAATAGCAGTGCTTCATTATATGTTGTAAACACTTAGATACCTCTTTTTACCCATAGAATTTGGCCATGTTAAAGAGATGTCCCTTTACATCTCGAGTAACACGTTTGTAAGCCTATTGTAACTATACACTACCATACAGTATTGAATAAACACAACTTGCATTCCTTCTGATCAAAATCATAATTTTATGTGAACTCTGTGGGAAAGGTAACTAATTTTATGCACTGCAGCCAATTGAAGCTACTCTCTAATCCAACATCTGTACTACATATGGTAACCGAGTTCGTTTTTTGCAAAGCTCTAGAGCAATGATCTAATTCTGTTTATAACAATCATATTAATAATCTTTATTTCATTATTAAAAAGTAGGATGTTTGAGGTGGGCTCTGAAAACATTCCAGTCATATTATACAAACGTGTTAAGCAGGTCCAACACTTTCAATTATTTTTAATAAGGTTAATGATTTATCTAACATGTTAGCTGATAGAGCTTCATTCCCAGTAAGACACTAGTACCTTTCCTTCCTTTTCCTCCAATAATATTATATATAGCATTTTTTGATCTCAGTATGAACTGAAACTCTCAGTGCACAACAAAAACAAGAACCAACATTATGTCTCTTAGTGTGATGTATACTTAGGTGCAAACATTTATGGAACAACATCTTTTAAACCAAGTAACAAGGCACCTATTCAACCAGATGAAAAGACACATGTGGTATTAAAATAACTACAAGTGAAACATCATACCATTGGAAGTCCTCACGTAATTTAGAGGTTTGGAGACAGTGCTACCAAAAATTTATCAAAGTGTACACTTAGTTAGGAATGTGAAGTATGGCTAAGTGTATAATATCTGATTGCTTAATCTCTTCCTTAATTCCAATCTCTGTCACTATATACAGCTAAAAGGGTTTCAGTATGTAATGAGAACAGAACTGTAATAATACCCTATAAATACATACACACTCATTCCTTTTCCATACAAGTTGCACCCCCTTAGGTCATAGTATATCTTATTGAAGCAGTATTTTTGATATTCATTTGATTTTAGAATAGTATTTAGAACAAGGCAATAAATACTCCCAGTAGAGTATGCAGGTAAGTATATATTCTACAAAACAAGAATTCATTTTTAATTTGCCATTCTTAGTAAGCCTCTCCCCCTGCTACATTGTATCAACATTTGGTGCTTCTCAACAACCTCAATGCTAGCATAGTTTGCATAATTTTAAACCTATTACTTAAATTGTTATTTAACAATACAGTTATGGTGCTTACTCTGAGGTGATTTCCCTGCCATATAAAAATAACATACTTTTATCTAATAAAATGATAATTCTAAAGTTTACAACATTTGTTTTGTTATTATAATAACAAGTATTATGAACAATAAATTATTATTCAATATAAACAATGTTCTTTCTCTCTTTCTCAATTAAATAACAATAATAATTAAAATCATAGATTGCTGTCATCTTTATTAAAACATTCACTATTAACGATCTCAATATTTGCTTGTTTATTATTTGATATTTCTTTAACATTAGATTTTTCAATGCTACTAATAACTCCAGGTGGTTTCTGAGAAGACTGCACATTACTACAAATTGAAAGTTCATTTGAAATATTTGCTAATAAATGTCCTCTAACAGGAAATATTGTTTGACTATGTGCAGGAGAGATATGTGCAGGTATTGATGTAACAACAGCAGTAGTCGATCTGTTTACACTCAGAAGGGACCATATTAGATTTGAGGTAGACAACACAGCATGCAAATCAGTCAATTGGTCTTGCACTGTGTGTTTATTTGAAGTAGAATCTACTCCACAAGTTTTCAATTTCATAGAACTATGTACATTATGTTCAGACTCGTTTAATAATATAGTGCTTGTACAGGTAATACTTGTTTAGGACTATTGGGAGGGATCAGGGTAGGAGACAATGATTGAGAGGATTGTAAACTTGGTACACAAGACAAAGCATCAAGCGGAAAACTACATAATAAAACATCGCGTTCTACCCTCAGTGATTGTGTGATGGGGCCATTAGATTCAGTTATGTTCACTACATTATCAGCCTGGTAGATACAATCTGTGTTTTGTTGTTCTACCACAGTAATGACCTCTAACTGACACTACTTGCTTTCTTTCCCCTCTTCTTTCTTGCACTCAGAAACTGGTTCCTCCAGTTGCATAGTAATTGTTTTGTCGAGATCTTCGAGTACTATAAAAAGTAGAAGGTACAGCAAATGTCACTCTGGAAGGCCGTGTAGGAATATGATGGATATTAACTTCATTAAGTTCAGCATAATTGATGTCTTTCTTTGATCTTCCCGATCTTCGAGGTGCATATTCATCAATATCATGCTCCTCCTATATAGGATAGTTGATGTAGGTTATTATATGTAAACATAGAATTAAACATTAATTACATCACACACTTTTATTGAAGGAAACATTGACAGTTGATACCCAAAATAGGTAACAGGTTTTTTTGTGGTATTTTAATCACATGGTTTAGAATGTTAGTAATGTTGTATGCTCTTGTTAAAAAAAATCCATTTAAGGAACATACATATGAAAAATTAAATTTCAATATCATTTATGAAAATTTACTCAAATTGGATGAAGTATAATTCTTTTAAAATTACATAAAATTGGAAACCTACTCAAAAACATTCTCACCAGAAAATATGTCCTAGGTTAGATAAACAGTTCAAATCTACTACAACAGCGCCAATAAATGATAATTGCCTATTTAATTAAATACGTAAACCAATAGAGTGTACTTTCACCTCTAATGAAATAGGGAATGCAAAGTAAAGTAATAATAGTGATATATTTGGTAAAACAATTCAAATCTACTACAACAGCACCAATAAAATAATAATTGCTTGATTTGAACTCAATATAGAATGTACTTTGACCTCTAATAAAATAGGAAAGCAAATTAAAGTAATAATATGACAGATTTGTAGCCCTTTACCAAGAAGAGTTGACATACGCTAGCAATTACTTGAACTCTAATATCCTCTTACAGTCTGCAGTCATAGGAAACTAAGATGATGTATGATATAATTAATAGCACAAGAAGGAAAGTTGATAACAATGGAATGTAAATAAAGTGATCACTGTTTGTGGAAGTAACTGGTGTTAATATTATCCATAGACACACACAGACAGACACGAGCATGCCTACATCTTATGATCAACCAGCTGGACAAGGGCTATGTATAAGATTGTATAGGAAACCTAGCTTGTTGGTCAGTTCAGGGCTGGGAAAACCATTTAATATATATATATAATATAGATATATTATTATTAATTAGTACACTCTGACCTCCAAATTGTTAAGGCTACAACCAACTAGTACCAACATTTGTCTAGTGATCTTTTTCTAATAAACATCTGTAAATATTCAAGTCTTGTAACAACGAGGGCAGTATGCCAGCTAGCTTGTAATATAGATTACAACAAAGAAATACTATTATAATGCTACTACTATAACCAATACTGTTGCCACAGTAACCACTCAAGAGAAACCAACATGATACAAAAAACATTATACTATACCAGTGTATGTAGGAGTTATACACCTCTGTGAAGGGAGGTAAGATTCTGATTTATACAAAGGACAAAGGCATTATTGGTGTTGAGTAACGAACATGTATATGAGAACAAAAAAATGCACAAACAATACTCCTAATAGCATTATTAATTGTCCTAGCCAAATATCGATGACAACCAACTTGCCACAACTTTCTAAGTGTTTTTAATTACAGATAATAATAACAAGTTTGCAAATTAAAGAGTTCAAAGTGCATGGTTTTTAAAGTATAGGTTGGTGGAACACATTTAAATTAATCCTATCACCATAGCTACTACTACAAACAATACAGACAAGTTGACTTTATTAAAAAGGTGAATCACTACTAACACATAATTACTTGCCATAGTTATCCACTAATAACCAAGAAGAATATAAGGATGCATACAATATGAAGGTCTTCCTGTTTATACTAAACCACAGATAATAGTAAATAGAGACAATATATATAAACTACACACATAAATTGGATAACTTTTTTGTGGTTTTATGTAATTTTTAAAATTTACTTCTAAGAAACACGTGTTGTAGAGGACAACATTTTTTAAAATAAATTATATGCATGAATAGTTAATAATAAACATAAAAGTAGTCGGCCTATCAACATTGCTTTGCAAGTGTACATGTATGTGTGTGTGTATGGATGTTTGTGTGAACTCATGAGGATCCTAATGGTACAGGTGTGTATTCAAAATGCAATGTAGATAACACATAGTATAGATGAGGGGGATGAATCTTTATGATAGTTACTTACGCTAATGATGTTTTTGTATAAGTAAACCACCACGCTGTAACCTAGAAAAACAAGTAAGTGATAACTTTAATTAAGACTTTTAACAACTCTCCATCATATGACAATAGGTCTATTACAATGGATGTGGTCAGTTACATAACTACATAATTGCCTAAAAGCAACTATAATATTCACTGTTCCAAACCTGATTCAAGAATGTGCTACCAGCCACACCCATTACAAGAAATATGAATTCTTAGTTTTGTCCATTTACACAGAGGTATGGTGCAGTTAGGAAGGTAGTGAGTTAGGGGTTTAACTAATTTTCTCTTCTAAAGTTACAGCTGTCTCCAATAAACCACAAAATCACTAACTAATGTATACAGTATAGCAATATAATATACGCTGGTATGAATGTCTAAGCGAGGGATTATATGAAAGATGTTGACATCACGTAGTAATTGTCATTGCAATGTGCTAAAAGGCATATAATTTAGACATGAGAATGTGATGTTCAAAATAGTTCAAATGAACAAATTGTTGAGCTCCAAGAGACTACTATATTCTATACTATGTGATGTTTTGATCAACATGATTGTTTAATATGCCAAGTTTTCAGTTGGTATACAGTATTATTAGCCTTTTAATGCTGGAATTACTTACAGATAAAAAGTCTTTTTACGATATTAGTAAGTTAAGATGTTCCCCTTAACATGCCTCACTACATGAGGAAGTTAGTACATAATGACTACTTGATATTAATGTTCATTAATGGGTTGGCCACTAGCAGCTATCCTAGCCATTCATTGTGGTAAGTACTGATGTGTTCACTAGTCTAGAGCTTACTAATAGTAGCTATCCTAGGTCATTCATTATGGTAGGTACTGATGTTCACTAGTCTAGAGCTTAGCTATCCTAGGTCACTGTAGTAAGTAGTGATATTCAATAGTTTAGAGATTACTAATGGTAGATATCCATGGTTACTGTGGTAAGTACTGATGTTCAATAGTCTAGAGCTTACTAATGATGGATCACTCTGGTAAGTATAATGTTCATTAATTTAATAATAGCTGTCTGTGGTAAATACAGATGTTTCTTTGATCAAGAACCAACTAATAATAGCCATTGTAGTAAATACTGATACAATGTGTACCTTTTTAATTTCTTTTGTTCTTCTTCCATTTTTTGTTCATAGAGTAATAAGCTTTCAACAAGATGTTTGTAGAGATCTTTAAGTCTTTGAATTAGAGTAGAAGCTATAAAAATAAAGAGTATGTATATAACAAATTAAATTGTCTGCTCATAGTTCACAAGAAATTCCGCCCACTCTAATCAATTTAGTTTACTGTTGATCTAACAACACAAAATCTCAATTGACACTATCGTATCGTAATCGTCATAGCAACAGTTCTTAGTAATTGAATGTAACCATATGACTTCCTTTAATTACAATTACAAATATGAAAGTATTACATAATATTATGCGAAATTCATCAAATATTGATAGTTAGTAATCCTAATGAAGCTACAACTAAGAGATAGTTCTCACTGCCCACTCTATGTGACAATGTAGCAAATAACATTTTCCTTCCTTTATTAGTGGACAACATGTCAGCATCGAAGAGGTAATCCTCTTTAATGAATTGTAAGAACGAGGAGGAACTGTTTCCTTTGTCATAAATTATTAACAATAATTATAAGGAAATATAAAAAAAATTTGGAAGTTGATATTAAATTGATGTCAAATTTTATATGTAACACTTGTCATTTTTTCTAGTAAACATCATAAAAATCAGTGTCTAAGGTGACTTATAGCTATGAGAACTTTACAATAATTGTTTCCACAATTACTACTATAATTACTAAAGGTGGTCACATTAAAAGTTAAAACAAAATAGTCAGCTAAGATCTGAAGAGTGTCAGAAAGTGAAGTGCAAGAAAAGATAATATAGTAGGTGTTTGTTTGTTAATTTTACCTTTTGTAAATGACATAATAACAATGCAATTAAACAAACAAACACACTACACAAGCTAAATCAAGTAATCTAAACAGGATAAACCTGTAAATTTATATACTGAGTTCAAGACTAAATAGAAAAAAAAAGTGGAAAAAAAAAACAAACAAGTCATCATCATTTCTCTAGAGTTATGACAGCAATATATCCTATTAAGCAGCAGAACACTATCACATGACAAACTGTTAATGATAATGATCTAACAGCTAAACAAGGTCGACAAACCTATCAACAACCCCTAACACCTCTAACCTCTGCTACTTAAACTACCATATATGGTCATAAAGGAAATTAAAGGACATCATTTATGTATAATAGATTAATTGAACACACACTTAGATACAACAATAAGGGAGACTGACTTCACTACTATAATATGGAAACTCTAGTTAAATAACAATGTTAATAATGTTTGACAGTATATTTCTAGTTTGATGGCTACTGTTCTGATAGAATGAGATAGCAAACTTGTATCAAGTTAGCTATAAACCTAAGACAAAATACTACACATATTAACCAGGTAAAGTACTCTAATTAATACTACCATATTACCAAGGTAAAGTACTCTAATTAATACTAACAATATAACCACAATGTAGGAGGTTACAGTGTGGTTATAAAATATGGGCTATATTTATTAAGTAACTGGATGAACTGACCTAAAGAATGGATGCATGCTAAAGAAAATGGATGTATTAGAGGAAGTGAATGCAATCAAAGTTAAAAATACGTGTCCATTAACACAATGTCCATTACATGTACATCCATTAACACAATATATCTATCTATAAATGTACATCCATTCAACATGAGTTTCCATTCAATACCCATTCATATGCTAGTAGCATATCTTTTTTCTGAAACTAATGATATAGTTATTAAAGAACAAAAATATCCTGTGGAGTTATGATATCATTTCTTTGAAATAGAGATCTACTACACTAGTTTAGTTCACATTCCCCATTTGAAGCCCCTTTTCAAGAATTCTTTTTGATCTCATCCAATTACTATAGCAAACAACAATACCTGCATCAAAGTTTTTTAAAGAATCCAAACAGCAGCAAGATTGCCATATTAGGAAATTGTCCCAATGACTGCTTAATTGATGTAGTGAGAGATGAGTTACCCACACACAATCTATACTTTAACTTCAAAAGATGTCTTTGTTTAGCGGTCAAACAAAGGTAGTCTGATGGTAGGCATTAATGATGTTTAGGTAACTTTAAAATGAGATAAATCTACTACAAAGATCACGATATTCTACTACCCACACACAATGCTCGAGTTAGAAAACAATTCTTTACAACGAAAGGACGTTAACAACTTTAAAATAGAGTATTGAAATTTAGAAAGTTTGTTCAATAAATCAACTGATTTAAACTTAATTTTAAAGCAGTTTATATACTTTGTTTCAATGGTATTGAAGATTGGTCTACGCCATCTTTAACTGGTTGGCAGAGTTTAAAAAATTGAACAGATGTTATTTAACAATAAACTATATATCTTAATGATCTTACATTATGATCAATGACCACACAAAGACATTATAATTTTTTTAACTATCATATACTATCATAATTAGTTACAAACAAAGGTAACCAGAATCTCTTAAGTGAATATAAAATTATGGAAAGATCACATTTCTCAACAACACGAACATCAGAAACGAGAGACTTTCAATATTCTTGTCGTAGGTCATGTAAATTAAATCAGTGGTTCCCCCTACCCAAAAAAAAACTACCGCAAGTAACATAATCCCTCATATGTTCAGTCTGGATAGGTGACCATAAGAATGTTTTCCTTTCGTTATCCTTCACATATCCATTAATAGTCTAAGAATATACTCATTGTACTGTCTACAGACAAAGCTAACAAGTCTTTCTTAGTATTAAGTTCACATTCTTCTTTTTATTAGTCTGAATAATTTTTTTTCAGTAGGTCCCCCTTTCCTGGTTTATTTACTATCAACATAGTTTAATTAACCACAACAAACAACATGAGATAGATAGTATTATAGCTCATAGACAGGCTATCACAACTTATATTACAGAAAATGTCTGATGTGATATTTAGAAGCTATGAAGACAGTCAGATATAGTGCATATTATACCATATCTTATACCAGCTGGATTTTTTCCCAACTCTAATAATGGGTACTAATAGTAAACAAGATTACATCATATATATATGTGTGTTTATATTAACACTTATTATTATTAAATGATCTATATAATACAAGTTGAACTTTAAACTAATATAATTTAATTTTATTATTAGCTATTGGGGTATCACAAAGATTAAGGTGGAAACTTCAGTGCATTAAAAATGTCAGTTCATAGTGTAAGGATATGACACACACACACACACCACACACACACACACACACACACACACACACAACACACACACACAACACACACACACACACACACACACACACACACACACACACACACACACACACACACACACACAGTATCCATTACAAGCTATTCACTATAGACATATCAAAACTTAATGTTCATAATAACACCTGCAGTGAATCATACGATATCATATATAAAGGCATCAATTATTGTAATTACCAAGCAACAAGCTCATGATATCATGTGACATGTAAACAATTGAACTATGGCTAGACATGTCATCATCAGGTAATTAACTATGATGTCAATTTAGCATCATAGTATGTAGTAAGCAGATGTGACACTGTATATATAGGATAGAATGAGAGACCTCCTTAAATGGAAAAATAAACTTGAAATCATCAATACCTTGTTACTCTAATAATTAGATTATCACTCTAATTAAGGATGCCTTCTATTAGAAACCAATTAACAGTAATACAACATGTCACAATATGTAGAGAAAGGTATGTGATAATTTGATTTATATGTTCTTATTTGAAGACAGTAAGTATAGAAAATATACTGTCAATAAATGGTTAGTTTGTACTGAACACTGCATTAAATCTGACGTCATTGTAGTAGATACAACATGTGGTTTTAAACAGTATCACATCCTAGATAATGTAGCCTTAATTATTTAGTGCAGCTAAAATATGTACATATTATCTATTTTAAATAGTCACCTAATCATACCACTTAAAACATTATAACTGATATGTGCCTTATTTAAAATAACATTTTCCTCTATATCTATTACTAACTTAGTTTCTGTTCACACTGGTATAGTCTGGTTTGGGTTAAATAAATTATTACTGTTAAATAAATTATACATTAATGTCTCTAACCTCACGACAAAAGGGACAAAACCACTCCCCCTCAGGAATAGTCCAGACAATAGGATATTGACAGTAGTGTGTGGCATTCTTTATCACATTTATCACACAGGAGCATCTATTACCCCCCCCCCCCCCCCCCCCCCCCGCCCCCCCCCCCCCCATAATGACACAGATAGAAGACATTAGTTTTTTTTTCTTACCTTAGAATAATAGGTGTCTTTTTGACATACCATACATCCTCCTTCTGTTTTTGTTGATCTTTCTTTCTCTTGTCTTCCCCAAACTCATTCTTTTTTTCCTCTTTCTACCATTACTGTCATCTAGATATGAGAGAGAAGATATCAAAGGACATTAACAAATGCTTAGGTGTATTAATATTAAGAGAAGGCCTCTTACATTGGAAAGAGAGAGACAATCTACTGTATATGAATATATTTCTTAGAATAAAGAACAAAATTAAAACAGGAAAAATAATTTTTTTTAGGTGACATTAAAAATAAATATTAGGATTGAGACTTGTAACTCAAGACTGCCTGACATGCAAAGAGTGGCAGGTGGAAGATATGCTATAGTATGTCTAGAACAATTATAAAATGTACATACTTGTAAATTAGAGGAATTAATTGTTTACTGAGAAAGAAGACCAAACCCTACATGATTACCAAATATAATACACAAAATAATAATGACATATTAGTTCGGGTATTATAAAAGATTGTGGTTTGAGGGGGAAGTATTTATTGATACTGAATTGCAACATAAATCGAATAGACTCCAGAAGACTATGATGATCAGAACTGAGAACTTGACTAACTTTACTACACACTTCCTACAATGATGTTTACCTTCATTGAACTCACATATAGTAGTTGTCTCCATTGTGTCGTCACATCCTTTATCGTCATGGTGATGACCTTTTTCCATAGATGTCACAAATACTTTGAGTTGTTCCAATGAGCTACAGGAAAAACAAAAATGAACAATTGTAAATACAACATTACAACTTCAATCATTAATATCATTATATCATTGAGTAGGTTAATAAAACTTTACAATTACACTTTAAGTTAGGAATCTGTTTACTTAGTAATAGGGCAAATGACGGAGTAGGAGGGTTATGTCTCAAAGTATGGAAAATCGTCTAGACCATGCAGTTGTGAACTCATAACCACTTGTATAAACCCATGTAGAGTTACATTGTTGTAACGACATGTATAGACACACATACATGCACACCACACATTTGATTACATACACATAATCTATGTGCTACATCTACAAGATACAGCTGATAGAGTAAAAATATCAGATTTTCAAGCCACTTGTTATTGCGTTAACAAGGTGTTGTTGTAAACTTTGAGTCCACCTATAAACAGAGGTTTACCCACAGTATACCATTTTTGTTGCAAATTCAGTATTCTAAGTGATGATTCACTAATGGCCTGGTATCAGATAAGAACTGAATAGATCTACCAAATATAAACAGTATCTTTATATGAACAAACAAAGTAAGATACCAGAAGTTAGTATTTAAGTAATAAATTGACTTTACATTTTAACAGTCAAGTATAAAATATTAGAAGATATCAAATTACTTCAAAAAAGTATATCAGGTAAAAAAATAATGACCTGATTAAAATTGCTTTATATTATAAGACCCTCCCTAACAACTTGTTCTAAGAATATTTCTCTTAATATTTATTCATTCTTATTAATGATATTCTATAGAATGGCAGTTAGATCTTAAGTTACAGACTTTACTAGCATAATAGAGTCCATTTTGGATGGTTCAAAAGGATATTCAAGATATTTGTCTTCAGAATAAAGTCGAAGATTAAATGTTGAATCCTGAGGAAGAAGGGATGTCTTTGAAATTATGTAAAATAGAGTTTATATATAGAAGGAATAATTGATACAGTATACAACAAAATGGAGAATTAATATTACAGACAATGCATAAGAGTTGGAAGTTACAAATTTTGTCAGATTATTTTAAGGGACTCTTACCATGAGTACCCTAAATATCCTGAACTATGCTACCTTCTCGTCCTTCCATTAGGGAGGAAACATCAAACTTAAAAGAACCCTATTAGTATGGGGAATCAGCATTATTTCCTTAAAAGTAATACTTTATTTAGAAACCTTATGGTCACAAACTTCCAGGAACATTTACTACACCACTTAAATTAATGGTAAGTGGTATAGTTGTTGAGACATATACGGTGACATCATTACCCACACAGGGAAATATCCATATTAAATCAGAGATTGAAAGGGTATCATTAAAGTACATATGTACATTGTACCTGTAAGAACCAGTAACGAAGCCCTTTTTGATCCAAACCAACTGGTGTCTCCCTCCAGATGTCATCATCATCTGGGAGTTTAGCCAGCTGAGTCTTGAATGAGGAGTTGCGATCAAATTGAATTTCACATAAAAATTTGCAGAGCTGGATTCGTTTGTGAAGGTCAAAGTCCTCATAATCTGAGTCCCTTCTATGCTACCATTACTATAGGCAAGCTAGAGTACAAGATAGAAAATGGATGATTGAAGAATTGAATCAAATAACTGAATTAAAACTTTTACACCAACTCCAAGTCAAGAAACATCTAATCATGACATTCTATAATATAGTACAATATCGCATAGTATGCATTTAAAAACCATTAACAGCAATAGTGTAAACTAGTGTGAAAGTTAATGGAATGCAACTTACTTGAGGGTATTCAAATTTGTAAATATTATTTCTATACAACTAATAATATATCCTAATCATGTTAATGTAAGGTTTCATTGGCAAAGATAAACACTTAGCAAAACATTCATGTCTTCTAAAACTATTTGGCCAAAGGCCATCTTAGTGGGTGATTTTATGATTCTCAGAGAGTTAGGGGAAATTTCATATTAACATTAATTAATGTCCATCATTTTAGCTAGTTTATTTTAGTCTAATTCTCAAAACTTTCTAAAGCTAAAATATGTCACCATCTTAAAAACATAACATACTATGAAATATATTTCCTAAACATATCTCATGCTGTTTATAAAACGACTATAATCAAAGCAATATTGCGAATTATTTTATTGTCATGACAACAGTATAGTTCAACTTAACTCTAAAGCAGTAAGATTTAAAATCAATGCAAAGTTATAGAGTCTATACTTAATAAGCCAGGGTCACTAGTAGTAATATATACAACTACTAAGTCAGAGAATCCTGTTACCACAGAGTATAACTGTTTCCTAGCTATATAAAGGAGATATTATTGGTAATCATATTTAGATCATGTACTTTCTCAGTAGCCAGTCAATTGAGCAGATATATTTAATATATTTATAGCCACACCATGAAGCATTCTTTTAGGTTATGATAAACATTCCTAAGTATGCATAGATAGTTTCTCCATACAAAAATGATTTCAACTCACGATTAATTGCCTCACCTCCAGGCTTGGCAATTAATTAATACATGTGTGGTATTAACAGTTCATGATATTGAGGCTATAAAAATACCAGTGACATAGTTAGTTAACTAGTACTCACTTTAGCACCTACAAACATCCAGTTCTCCATATCGATAGGTCGTCGAGTGACGTTACAAAGTAATTGATAATGTATAATAACAATAGGATCAGTGTGATCATCCACATCACCTATTAAAGATAAAACAGTCAAAACCACGCCTATTATGTAGTGATGTGTACTTGGGCATTAATTAGAAGCTTCTTATTTCATTATAAATTATATTCTTTTAAAATTTGTTATTTGTTTACCATGTTGAAAGAATCTTTCCAAGTCAGTAGTGTTACATCTGGAAGAGAGAGAAAGTCACCAAACCTCTTGAAGAAAGAAAGCAGTCTGCAAATTCAGAGAAAGATGAAGGTCTCGGGTGTGTTTCTACAGTTTGTTTCCTCCTTTTTCATTTCTTTGTTCTTCTTCTAAAGAAACCAACTCGTTTTTTGTTTCCTCCATTGTGGCAGGGTTGGTCAGTGGTCACAGCCTAGCCACGTTGCCTCAAATTTCCCGCCCTTTGCGCGGCGTATACCACGCCCATCCAAATGATCCAATTAAATATTATATGATAATTTTTTGACTGGCATAAATGGGGGAAGGTAGTGGAAAAAGTACATAACATGACTGACCAAAAGTTTACAATATAATAAGGGACTACATGTAAATGTACACATACATGACTAGTTAACATTACAGTGATTAATGGTCTTCTATTACAATACTGTTTTAGTAGTTAGGATTCAGACCTAACATTAAAATGGTGGACCAGGTTTTGTGTAACTTTGTGTAGGCACATATCCAGTACTGGTAGGTTGCCTGCTACTGGCAGAGCCACTCCCTCCAGATGAGTATTACTACCCGGACGATGTTGATGATTAGATTGTGGAGACAAGGAAGTGACTGAACTTCCTCCATATCCAGTAGAGAAAGAGGGCATAGAATAAGAAGACTGTTGATGAGGCTGGTGAAATTTCTCCCACCAGTATTACTGTTATTGCGACTAGAGAGTTCTCCTGTTGTGGGAATACTACCATATCCTGTTTTCATGTGTGAAGAAGTAGACGAAGTGGAAGAGAAGTTCTGAGAGGGCTCAGAGCTAACATAAGAGACCCACTGGTAAAACGAGATTCACGTCTAGAACCATGTTGAGGAGATTGATGGGATGGAACTCCATATAACGATTTTCACCCAAAGTCCCTTTACTACCCATCATTTGAGAGGGACCAGTGTCTGAAGGGGAAGAAGATATTCCTTTAGAATAATTTACAGATTGATGTGAAAAGGGAGGTGATCCTTGTCTATGTGGTGGTGGTGGACCACGGCTACTATAATCAGAGTGGCTATCTGAATAATAATCTGTTTCTCTACTATAGTTACTTGTGAGGGCCCACTTCCCCGTACTGTGCTACCCTTGAAGGGGTCCTGAATTATTATAGTCATAACCACCAGATCTATATTCACCAGTCCCATAGTCTCTGTAATTAGAAGGAGGTGGGGGCATTGGATCCACCATGGGAGATGGATTACCAGGAGGAGGACTATGATAGTTACCAGATAGAGGTAGACTGGAATAACCAGTATTACCTGTTCCTCTTAACTGTCACGCTGGTAAGGATAATTATCACTATTATCAGACATAGGAGGAGGAGGTGATCTACGTCCATCATAACCCTGACTATTTCCATATGATTGTTCCCTATATTGCCCAGCACTTCGTCCAGGAGGGCCAAAGTTATCACCACGAGGTCAGGAGGATAATTTGGAGGTGGAGGACCTTGGGCTTGATTATATTGATCATCATAGTAACCTCTTGTTCCATATGAGTCTGGGGTGGACCACCTGTTTGGTAAAACATCAGCAGCAAGGATATAATTTTAACAGTTAAATATACAACACAACTTACGTGAGCTTGGATGGTTGCCACCACGACAGGAGGAGGAGGGCCTCCATATGAGTCCCTCAGAGGAGGTTGGTACTGATCCCTTGGGACATTACCAGGGGGCGGAGGACCACCATAATAAGCATTAGGAGGAGGTCCTCCACGGTATGATCCATTGTCTCTCTGAGGTGGAGGACCATAAGGCTGTCTAGAGGATGGTGGATGTTGTCCATGACTAGGAGGGCCTTCATATTGTCCACCAGGAGCAGGTGGAGAATGGGAGTATCCAAAGGTTTTACGGATAGGCCTAGGAGGATGTGAAGGTCCACCCATGTGTCCTGAGGATGTGGTGGTAAGCCTCCAGGTGGAGGTGGATTATAATGAGGATGACTACCCCCGCCATGTTGAGGAGGTGGACCATCCATCCTTCCAGCCATAGGAGGGCCTGGAGGACCAGGAGGAAATCCCATTCTTGGGAAAGGAGGTTGGTTTGGAGGGGGAGGACCATAAGGATCCTGAATATACATCACATTACGTTCATCTCTTCCAGGATATCTAGCTGGTTCAGTTTCTCTTTCCCTCTCTCTGCTGCGCCAACGATCTTTAGGAGATGAACTACGACTACGGTATCGTCTTGGAGATGGACTTCGTCGCTTTAGACGAGCCTCATCTCTTCGACCCGAGTCCACCACGGTCTGGTTTCTCTTGGCCCACCACGGCCAGCCTACCACCTGGTGGACCTCCTCCTCTGTGTGCAAACTCTCTAGTAGCTTAAACCCATCTATATCCTATGGACAACACACACAACTTTCATAAAAATATACATTAGACATCTCATCACTGTTATTCACAAAATATTTATTGACTGTCTTTTGTATCTATTCAACTACTTTACCATAGCAGATCAAAGAAGTCTACTTCCAAAGAACATTTGTCAGGAATAAGTCTAAATTTTTAGTTGGCAGAATACAAGAACAAGATGACTAAGTCACTCTCCATAAAAAAACAAAAACAGTGAATTAACTAAGGGGCATTATTAAGGAGAAGGCCTTCAACAAAAATTTATAGGATTTAGGTGCTTAAATCTCTCTTCCCTCTCATACACATCACTAATGTCACTATCACACCCCTCATGCTCTCCCTCTCACCCTCCCATTCATTCTCTAATGGCTTCTTCGGCATTTTCAACTCGACGGTAGCGTATAAAAGAGAAGTTCCTTGGTTTATCAGTGTCCCCTCTCTTTTGGAGTAAATACTACCAAAGAAGAATATCAAATACTATCAATGATTAATCACGAGGAGTATGAGAATTAACTCCGTTACTTTGACCAACTCAATAGCGTCTAGTGGATATTTTGCCTGGTATGTGGTGTGTGTGCGCGTGTGTGTGTGTGCGTATGTGTGTGTGTGTGTGTGTGTGTGCACGCATATATAGGCTCATCATAATCATAAAGTTAGTCATCAAGTGTGTAATGAGTAGAAAGAGGTAATCAAGTGGGATAATCAAAATATATGTTTAGACTAGTAGAGATATGTTTTAAAAATGCATAACTAAGTTGACTTATAGATAGTCCTCATTTTCAAGCTTTATCTACCACTGCATCATAATATCAGTATGATGATCAATAACTACATCATCAATCATCTTTTCCACTTATCTAAACCTTACAATCGTCAATTCTGCCGTATTTTTTTCAAACATAATTTGAAGTCTCGAGAAGTTGTGTTGGGAGGATAATTCTTGACAATGATACGGCCAGGATGATCTTTTAAGTTTGCCATCACTAAACTGGAGCAAGAACTACATTTATAATTACGAATAACATATTTGTAGGAAAGGAAAAACATTAACACTTACAAAAAAAAATGGCGTCCAATATTTATATTATATATATAATAGATTATAAATTAAGTCATTAAGTGCATTTCTATAACGTCCTCACTGATTTGATAAACTTTAGTGTCTTCTCTCTTCTTTAGTGTGCTTGTAAATCACTTTAATATATCTGGTAAAGAAAGCCAAACAATTGATTTGAACGACACGAGGTATGCTATAACCACGCCCCTTAAATAATTATTAGGCTGAAAATAATGAGCCACACCTACTTTAATGATACTCGCATTTGCTCCATGGATCCATCAAGACAGCCATTAGCCAGAGAAAGTTATCCAAACTTCTAATGCCTTCTTTTCAAGTTTTTATTGCATTCACTGATGTGAGCAGAAGTTGCATGCTGTGAGTTGATTATATAATTTTACTTTCAATTATGATCATTTGTTTTAGTCAACATCATTGTGACATTACCTTACAAAGATGAAGCTGTTATACTCGTTGTTAACAATTGTAGGCTAGAATAGATAAAGTACTGTATGTATTATATGTATTATATTTAGAAAGACATTAATTTTAGTTAATTAATCAGATCAATTAAAAAATCAATTAATGTTGGTCACGCGCGGTGAAGTTTTTCCCGCCAAATCGTCACGCGTTTTGTATCTTGTGTTTGTAAAAATGAAGCATGACAGAGATGTCTTGATAATATAAAATAAGTCCATTTTTGCAAGCTTATGTTAGGTCAACAGACCCCCGTGGGTCTTCGTCGCTACGACTCATCTCTTCGCTGATGGTTTGACAGTTCTCAGTTCTCTAATACTTGGATTATATTCACTAATATTTGACAGTTCTGATATTTGGATTTTCACTGATATTTTGACAGTTCTGATATTTTTGGATTATTCACTGATATTTTGACAGTTCTGATATTTTGGATTATTCACTGATATTTTGACAGTTCTCAGTTCTCTGATATTTGGATTATTCACTGATATTTTTGACAGTTCTGATATTTTGGATTATTCACTGATATTTTTGACAGCTCTCAGTTCTCTGATATTTGGATTATTCACTGATATTTTGGATTATTCACTGATATTTTTGACAGCTCTCAGTTTTCTGATATTTGGATTATTCACTGATATTTTGACATCTGATATTTTGGATTATTCACTGATATTTTGACAGTTCTGATATTTTGGATTATTCACTGATATTTTGACAGTTCTGATATTTTTGGATTATTCACTGATATTTTGACAGCTCTCAGTTTCTCTGATATTTGGATTATTCACTGATATTTTGACAGTTCTGATATTTGGATTATTCACTGATATTTTGACAGCTCTCAGTTCTCTGATATTTGGATTATTCACTGATATTTTGACAGTTCTGATATTTTTGGATTATTCACTGATATTTTTGACAGCTCTCAGTTCTCTGATATTTGGATTATTCACTGATATTTTGACAGTTCTGATATTTTGGATTATTCACTGATATTTTTGACAGCTCTCAATTCTCTGATATTTGGATTATTCACTGATATTTTGACAGTTCTGATATTTTGGATTATTCACTGATATTTTGACAGCTCTCAGTTCTCTGATATTTGGATTATTCACTGATTTTCTCTTGATGAAAAGGTGAGTCGCTCTCCTGCCTGCTCTCTTCTGTCTTCTTCCTTCAAGCCTTCTTTCCTCTTCTTTTAATTTTTTTTTAATTTTATTTTGGGCCTCCAGCCCATACACCATACACACACTCATACAATCCCTAAAAATCATCTCCCCCCTGCCGCGCGGCGGCCTAAAAAAAATTTTTTTTAATATCTCAGGCCGCCGAGTGGCGGGGGGGAGCTCTGATCTTCTAGGGTGCGTGTGTGTGTGCTGTGTGGTGTGTGTGTTGGTTGGCTCCTTTTCACTTCCTCTGTCTCTCTTCACTCTCTATCCACTCATTGTCACCATCAGTTCATAACTACTCTCTTTTTCTTTCCCTGCAGGAGCAGCACTGGTGAAAAAGGTGAGCTGTCTTTCCATCCATCCATCCATCCATTCTTTAGTAATCCAGTTGTTATTCTCTCTTTCTCCCTCTATGTTCTCAACTTGTGGACTCTTGGGAACTTTTCTATCTTCTCTTTTCTACAATTGCTGGATTGGAGACCTTCACTGGACTTCTTGGGGACTCTTCAACTGCTGGACTGGGAGACCTTCACTGGACTTCTTGGGGACTCTTCAACTGCTGGATTGGAGGCCTTCACTGGACTTCTTGGGGACTTTTCAACTGCTGGATTGGAGGCCTTCACTGGACTTCTTGGGGACTCTTCAACTGCTGGACTGGAGACCTTCACTGGACTTCTTGGGGACTCTTCAACTACAGAGACTCTTATTTTTTGTTAGAATTTTTTTTTTTTTTTTTTTTTTTTGTTTTTTGTTAGAAATTTTTTAGCTTTTTCTATTATAATAAATTGTCTTTTAAAAACATTTTCACTGAAATTTTCAAAAGTCAATCTTAACTTTAGTTTCTACAATATTTTAAGTTAAAAATTAACTAAATTTTAGTTTAGGATTCAATTTCTTTTGAAACTTTTTATTCTTATCATTGTTGTTGTTATATACTATAATTATACCAAAGTCTTATTTTTTTACAACTATAGTATTATACATCATTAGAAAATTTTTTTTTTCTAAATTTATCATGTTGTCATGACAACTATGCAGTGAGCAGTCTCTACTGATTAGAACCAGATACAAATCCATCGCTAACTTCAATCACTTCACATGTATCAAAAGAAAATTAACAAGTAGTGTAATTAAAATAATTAATAAATTAATATAACTACAACAAAAACACTTAGTCTTAATGAGGTCTTGTTGTTGTTATATCTGCTGAGCTATTATTTAGTGCTTGCTTTTTTGTCTTTATTTATTGACATCTGCATGTCAAAATATTTGTTTTATTGTATTCATTTCATATTACTAATGTAAAATTTCATTATGTCCCTTTTTATGTTACAAAAAATAAAAATCATTACCTAAATAAACACTCTTCTTCTATCTAACAGTTCAAGCATAAGGCAATCAATTCACGTGAGAGAATGCAATAAAACTTGAAGAAAGGGTTAAAAATTTGGATAACTTTCTCCGGCTATGGATGTCAAGATCTTCCTTGGTGTATTTATATCCTCATTGCTTCTGTGTTGCAACCAAGCTGATGGAAAACGAATGATGGGGGCATACTTTGCGAAACTGGGCCCAGTATCATACAGCGCCATATACCTATACTCCTGATGACCTTGAGCCAATCATAGGTCACATAGACCAACTGATGTATTCCTTCCTCTACTTTGATGACCAGTTTGCAGTGAAGACAATAGAACCTAAAGATCCTCAATTTATTGCTAAAATTGTCTCATACAAGCAGTCTAACCCCAACTTGAAAGTGATAGCATCTATTGGAGGATGGAACTTTGGATCAACTAAATTTAGTAAGATGGTCAGCTCCTCAAATAGTCGAAGTGCTTTTATCACCTCTCTCAAAAGTGTCCTCCAACAATACCAATTTGATGGAGTGGATATTGACTGGGAATATCCCTGCAGTGAACCACGTGATGACTACATTAAATTACTTGTAATAATATTCGACAAGACCATGATGATGGTGGTAAATGTCCAGATGACACAGATAATCTTTACTCACTTGTTCAAGAGATGCGTCAGGCACTAGGATCTAGCATGTTTTATTAGCCTGACTAGTCCTGCCTCTCAGAGCAATGGGAGAAAGTTCGTCTGAAGGACATGTCACAATATGTTGACTATTGGCATGTAATGTCTTATGATTATACAGTATCTGATATTACAAATTCTAAAATCACTGCTCCTAATTCTCCCCTGTACACTCCACCAATCACAGGAATTGCCCAATGGAGTCTTAATTATACAGGTTAAACATAATGTAATAATTTGTTACTAATAATCTTTGGTTTTTTAGTGACTGGATATCTTGCAGCAGGAGTGCCCTCAAACAAAATAATGGTCGGAATACCCTTATATGGGCATACATGGTAATGTAATGTTGTATTAATATACATTATAAATAGTTTTAATATAGGTATGTGCCTGGGCTTACTGGAACTCAGTGGCAAAAATTTGGATTGAATGCTTCCATTCAAGGTAAATAAAGTAACCAACACTTCATTGATTATATGTAGCTGTATGTTTTTGATACTAATTGTCTTTTAAATAAACAATTGGGAAAAGAATGTGTATGGTAGTATTGCAAATAGTTGAGAAGGTTTGTGGGAAGAGAACAATGACTATTGCTTAAGTCAAAATAGAATTTTTAAATGACCACATTTCAATGTAGGACAATGTTGTGGTCCTTTCAAAAACACATATGGAGCTCTGTATGGTAAAGGTTCTCAACTGTGTGGTACGTACATGTATAGTGAGATTGTAGCAGCTGGACCATCATACTACTTTGATCAGGAAACTCAAACAGCCATTGGATATATGACTAAAGACTCTGGAGATGGCTGGACCAAAGCCGGGACATGGTTTACATTCAATGACAAGAACTCGATTTCTGCTATTACCAAATATATCAGTGAGTAAAATATAGTCCCATATGATATTAAGGTGTATTGAAATACCATCTGACCTTTTCCCATCCAGATGACAATAATCTTGGAGGAGCCTTCATTTTCGATACATCCGAAGATACTGTTGATTTTAGCACTGGTCAGTTCACTTATGAACTAACTAATGCTATTATCTCGGGTCTTGCTGGTACTAGTATGTGTGCACCATCTCTTACAGGATCATGCAATGTCTGCCACAAGTGTTGTAAATCTTACCTCACTAATGAGCGTGATTGCAATGCCCCCCCCCCCCCCCCCCCCCACCCCCACCCCCCCCCCCCCCCCCCCCCCCCCCCCCCCCCCCCCCCCCCCCCCCCCCCCCCCCCCCCCCCCCCCCCCCTCCCCCTCCCCCACCCCCCCCCCCCCCCCCCCCCCCCCCCCCCCCCAGCCCCCGCCCCCCCCCGGCCCTCCCCCCCCCCCGCCCCCTCCCCCCCCGCCCCCCCCCCCCCCCCCCCCCCCGCCCCCCCCCCCCCCCCCCCCCCCGCCCCCTCCCCCCACCCCACCCCCCCCCCCCCCCCCCCCCCCCCCCGCCCACCCCCGCCCCCCCCCCTGTGTCCCCCCCCCCCCGCCCCCCCCCCCGCCCCCGTGCTATTCATTGCAAAAAACTAACTGCTTTAAACTAACATAACATTATGCTAACATAATATTATGCTGCTGTGATAAGAAATCAATTTTTACTTAATTTTGTCCACGAGTGATATATTTTTAAAAAGAGTGATATTGGTTGTTAAAACATTCATTCTACAATTCAACATACTTTTAAACGTTCTATATTCATGTCAGTTCCAGTACTGCATTCAAGAGTGCGGTACTCTTGAAGAAGTGACAAAAGAGATTCATGACTAGTCTCAAATAGACTTGTATCCATGCCATCTACTTTAGTGTAGTGATGAACGTGAGCCTAAATAGAAAAACTAATAACTAAAGGATCTTTCTTGTGATTGTAACTTGCCTTTCTTTTGTAGAGTTTTTGAAAACTTTGACTGATTTCTTCCAGTCTATCTGCAAAACATGTATTGTTGGCAAGAGCTAATAGAGAATAAGGCTGTATCCATGAATAAAAAGAAATGAAACAGATTAAGACAAACTTGATTTAATGGTGGAACAGAACAAAGACCTGTCTTCCAAACTTCCTGATTCCAGTGGACAAATTCAAAGACGGTCTCAGCCTTTGTGTTTAAAAAAATCATACCCATTATATCATGCATTGCACTACCACCACTCACCTTCAATATTCTTTCTAACATCTGATATGCTCACTTTACCTCTTAACATCAAAGCACAAGCCAAGTACCTAGGCATATAAAGTAAAAACAGTATTCATTAGTGTAATATTGGTCTCACATTCCATGTTTAGGATCAGTCTTCAACAGCTGACAATCTCGAGAAAAAGCATCTGAAAAAGCTTGATCCAATCTAAGAAGAAAAAAATATAGTTTTTCTCTTTTCTTCTCTCTTTCAACCTTCTAGGAAGAAGACCAAACTCCTTGTACATTATAGAGTGGGGTCATGGCTGGAATGAGGTAATGTAGACGTGGAAATGGAACAAGATTCATTATAATCTCATTGAGATCTACATTTAAAGACCCTTCAAACCTTGAAGCACTGAAAGTACAATTTAAAATGGCAACACTATCAAATAACACTTACTGACCTGGTCAAATTAAGCAGCAAGTTAGCAATAATATTGTTCATATCATCAAATGGGTTTTTCCTCCTTCAGAGCACCTCTTTGAACTCCTTTCTCATTCAAACCAGTTCCTGGTTTGACAGCTGCACTCCCTTTCTTGGTTTGGGAGGCCTTTCTTACAGTATGACAGATATCCAGTAATGCCTAATGTATAATAAAATGATGATACAAATATTTGTACATTTAAAGGACCTGGTTTTCAATGGGTAGAACGCAGTCTGCTTTTGATGTTAATTCATTAGTGCTAAAACACTAAATGTAGCCTAAAATATAACAGCATTACTAATAATAGTAACATTTACCAGTTATATGGTGAGGTAATAACGTCATCATCAGCACTGGGAAATGCAGGTAATACAAATCTATGGACAGAAAACTTGAAAAGCTAATTTGAATTTTTAAAATTTGATTCAAACCTGTATACATCTGGATACTCATTCTGGAGTAAATCCAGAATCTTAGTACCAACACCGGAACCAGTCCCCTAATCAAACGAAAATTTTAAACCTCTAATGTTAATTTCTATCCACCTCCTCCCATTGAATGAAGTAGAAAAAATGATTGAAGACAATCGCAATGTTCAGCTGCTTTACGAACTATCTCTAGCATCTGCTCTTGATATTGGCTACCATACAATTTATTACCAACTGCCCTAATAAAATATGGGTTAGCCTTATACATAAATCCTCTTAACTAACCATTATTACCGGACCCAGAGACATCAGTAATAAGTTGCTGGTGATCAAATATTTCTCCCAGAGGACTACGCAATAACTCACTGACCACACCTCCTCCATATCAACTAAAACAGCCTGAACAAAAAACTTAATTATTTTATTTGTAAGTCGTACACATGCCCTAGCTTTTAATACTGATATCTTCGTCTTTCCTTCTCCATACGGTAGATCTTGACCCCTAAATTAATTGATTAAGGATTGTGGACTAGAACTTATGCAACTCTGACCTTGAGTCAACATTTCTAAAGAAACTACTCAATGGTTCATCATATGCTCCACCCTGTGTCACAATAATACCATTGAGTGTTACAACAATATAGTAATATACCTTATTCCAATGTGCATGTTCTCGCAAAGCAAGGTCCCAGAAGCAGCGACCAACCTGTTACCATAGTAACTAATAAAACTTCAGTTGGCAAGTATTTACCTGGTTACCACATTGACCCACTAGTTAAGAGAGACATATTATAGGTATAGTATTAAATGTAAGTATCTAACCTTGGATAATTATGGATTGAACCATCTCCAAGAGGTATAACACAGACAGATTAAATAAATCCCAGTAAATTGAATTATTGATTTATTACTGGAGATTTCATTTGAAATTTCAAGGATATCAGTCTCTCTAAGATTTCCAATATTTCACCTGATTTCTGTGGAATTTTCACTAAGATTTTGAAATATTTCAAAGGTTGCAAAAAGATTGTGTTCAGTTATATATAGACCTGTAGTCAGTATTTCATACTGGGACACGAGATACCATGTCTGAGGTAAGTATCTACTTAACTATTATAATATAGGTTGTTGCAGTTATTGTCACTATGGCGGCTGTTGATATTAAATTTTTTATGGAGATCATGGACTCAACTTACAAATTTAAGTATATATTTCAACTGCAAACACGTGGTAACTATTGTTCGAGGGTGTGAGTGAATTAACTTAAGCCCCACCTTTGATTAACGAGTCTCAAGTTTCAAATTAAACTCTCTCTGAAATTCTCTTTGTTGTTTATCTATAATGGCTTGTCTAGCGTCCAAGGTATCTTTTCCACTCAGTATATTAAGACCAACGTAAGACTAAACTCAAAGATGATCATGATAGAGTGCTACTCTAATCCTCTATTAACATTATAACACACTTTGCTATATTTTAACAGAGTCCTTCGTACTATCAAGCCGGTAGTGATAGCACGCTATTATAGTGACAAGAAGCCACCTGTGAGACCCTACCCAATCATATGGTTGCTATAGTTACATGTTGTTAGGTAACAGACTCATTTGTAATGAACACATTTCTAGGACGTATTAACACAAAGGAAGTTTTTCCATTTCCTGACGTAAATTAAATCGCAACATTTTTTAAAAAATTATTTTCTATTGTAGTACTCACCAAGGATCAACGTGAGAATGTAAGCATGTTCATTGACCTGTGACCAAGTTCTTTGAGGTAAGTTCCTAATTACATCATCCTTATGACATCACTATGATGTCATAATGAGTCATACTAATCAAACACACAGCAAAATCAATGATCCTGCTCGTAATGACAAAGAAGAGACAATTCCACCAGAAATTATGGCACACCTAAGAGATATGGGTGGACTTGGTATCCAAATTCCTACGGATTATAATGGCCTGGGTCTAAATAATACTCAGTATTCTAGATTGGGTGAAATTATTGGAGCCAATGACTTAGGACCTTGGTATAATGTTAGGTGCTCATCAAGTAAGGAATGTGTGTGGGTGTGGCTTAATTTAATGTTTAATTCTTCATTATTTAGTCCATTGGGTTTAAAGGTATTTTATTATATGGTAATGAACAACAGAAATCGAAATACCTTCCATCAGTGAGTGCTACTGTCACATGATTATATCATGATCATCACATGACTTATCACATGATTTTTTGTTGCATGTAGCTTGCAACAGGAGAGAAAATTGCTGCATATTGTTTAACTGAGGCTACTAGTGGATCTGATGCAAGTGTGAGTATAGATTTTCTTAATATGTATTTTAAATGAATTCCTAGTCTATTCGTTCAAAGGCTGTTAAAAGTGATGATGGAAAACACTACATTTTGAATGAGGAAAGATTTGGTAAGCTAATTTTTTTCATTTTTGATATTTCTCTCTCTCTCTCTCTCTCTCTCTCTCTAGGATCAGTAATGGAGGTATTGCTGATATATTCACAGTATTTGCTCAAACACCAGTAATTGATCCAAAAACTGGAGAAACAAAGGAGCAAGTCTCGGCATTTATTGTTGAGAGAGCATTCCCTGGAGTAACCAGGTAAAGAAGATAACATCCAAAATCCAAATGAATCCCTCTACTTCCTATTATATAATGTTATATTGCAGTGGTCCTCCAGAGAAGAAAATGGGCATCAAAGCATCTAATACAGCTGAAGTAAGAACAGCTGTCAGAATATTTACCTTGTGGTCTGAATAATTTATTTATTTATTTGTTTTTTTTCTTTTACTATAGTTATATATATATATAGTTATAATTAACATTATTTTACCTATGCAGTGAATTTCGATAATGTACATGTTCCAGTGGAGAATTTATTAGGAGGTTAGTTTATATTTGATAAAATAAATTATGTATATATATTTATATATATATTTATTATACAGAGGAAGGTGAAGGTTTTAAAGTAGCTGTGAATATACTTAATAATGGGCGTTTTGGAATGGGAGCTGCTATGTCTGGAGTAATGAGAAAACTTATTTCACGAGTTGTAAGTTGAACATGCTATGAACTAATTGATCTTAATTAAACTAATTAATATTCATTAATTTGTATTATAGGTTGAACAAATAACTTCACGTGTTCAGTTTGGTAGCAAGTTAGAAGTGTACGGAGTAGTACAAGAGAAGTTAGCCAGAATGACATTAGCACATTATGTCACAGAAGTGAGCTCCATGCATCTTCTCTGTTATTGTTCTCTCTCTTTCTCTCTCTCTCTCTCTCTCTTTCTCTTTCTCTTCTCTCTCTCTCTCTCCTCTCTCTCAGTCAATGACTTATTTACTCTGTGGTATTATGGATAAAGGATCAGTTGAGTTCCAATTAGAAGCAGCTATTAGTAAAATCTATTCATCAGTAAGTAAAATTTGACAGTGTTTTTAATCCTATGTTTCTCTTCTAGGAATCTGCATGGATGGCAATTGATGAGTCCATTCAACTACATGGAGGAATGGATATATGTCGGTGAGTTATCTCTCTCTCTCTCTCTTACTGATCTTTGTTTCAAAAGGAATGTGGTTTAGAGCGAGTTATGAGAGATTTAAGGATATTTCGTATATTTGAAGGGAGTAACGATATTCTTCGACTTTTCATTGCATTGACTGGTCTCCAGGTACTGAAATAATTTCACTACAACCACAATTACTAACATCACCTTTGACGATATCAATGATGAAATGACAATAGATCAAAGATTAAATAACATTTAATACATGTATTATATAACTTCATGTAATACATGTACATTTAATACATGTATTATATAACTTCATGTAATACATGTACATTTAATACATGTATTATATAACTGCATGTAATACATGTACATTTAATATATAACTTCATGTAATACATGTATTATATAACTTCATGTAATACATGTACATTTAATACATGTATTATATAACTTCATGTAATACATGTACATATATATCATATTAATTACATGTATTGTGGTTGTCATGTCATGTAGTATGCTGGAAAGCACTTGAGAGAAATAGAGAAATCAATCAAAGGTGGTAATGTTACTACAATCTTTTCAGAGGGTCTTAAGAGAACTAGGGAGGTAACAAGTTATTAAAATTCATTAATTGTTACCATGGTTACAGAATGGTGGGTATGTCTGCAACTGAGTCAATTAGCCAACAAAGTTCATCGAGACTTGGAGTCATCTGCTAATTTAGTGGGTGTGGTCTATAGCTATTTGCTTACATTTTTTATGTTAGTTTTCTCAATGTGTTGGAGAATTTGGTGGAGCATGTGAACATCTCCTAACAAAATATAGAAGAGATATTATATGTGTGTTATCATCAGTTATATGATATAATATATATTATCCCTTTATTAGTTCAACAGCTCCTTTTACAGAGATTGGCCAATGCATCAATTGATATATATGGTATGGCTGCCGTCCTGTCAAGGTAAATCTTGTAGAAGTCTGTATACTGTTAGTATATTCTCAATAAAGTTCTGTATACCTTTGATATATTGTTTGTAATCCTCTGTATATAGTAGATTTTTGTTATAGTAAATGTTACAAAGAACTGTGCCAATATTATTAAAAACACAAAGCCATAATGTGATTGTTGTCACTACTATTAAAGCTTCTTTCACTTTTGTGCTAGCCTTTTCTTTCTCTCTCTCAGAGCCAGCAAATCTCTTTCTGAGGGTTATCCTAATTCTAGTCATGACTTTGTCTAACATCAACATTTTGTCGTCAAGCTCATCAACGCGTCAAGTTTAATCTTACCTCTTTATCAAATAACAATGATCTGGAAATAGATTCATCCCTAGTGGATATTGCAAAGGAAGTCACAGCTAATGGGGGTGTGGTTTCAACACACCCTCTACGTATGTGATATACTCATTAGATCCCGATACACTTTCTGTGTATATATTTCACCTACTCTTAATAAACTGGTATGTTATTATTAAATCTAAAATTAAAATATATAATATTTAAGGTGAGATGTAAAACTTCAAATGTTAAATCAAAATTTCTAAAATTTAAAAATTGATTCTTGAAAATTTGAAAAAATTACAATTAACAGCAAGTTGGGCCATGATCAATTAATTTAACTTCTGTGCCAGTAATTGCATTTCTAATTGCCTCAAGTCGATGATCATTGAAACCATTTCCTGAAAATGGTACCCAAAAAATATACAATTGAAGATAAAACCAAGTGGACAACAAGCAGGAAATACTCCAGAAGAGAATGAGCGAGCATCTGCAATTGTCACTAAAGAGAATAGGAAGATAAACTATATTATATTGATCAATGTTAACATTGGAGGGTGATGATATTATTATATAACTTTACTGTTGATATTACCACATAAGATAATCGCAAGATATAAAACTTACCTGAAGAGTCTTTCCTTCACGGAATCTGATGTCTACAATATCTAGCCCAATTACAGTGTGCTGTAATGACCATATTTCAAGAAAACAATCCTTCTCTATCTTCCTTTCTTATTTGCAGGTTTTCATCTTCAGCTATTGCAGTCACTGCCCTGACTACAGCATCTAGTGCTTCCTGGGTAGAAAATAAATAAATAATGAGATGGACGAAACGCATAGATGGAAGATTAGTTACTTGGGGGCTAGCACTGATTTCCCACGTATCTTTAGTCATGTGGAGATTTCTAACTCCTGGTAGCCATATTCCTGGTCTTAAAAAATGCTTGAATTGGTCCTTGACAGTGAGCAAAACAGCAAGCATTGGCCATCGTGTGTGTTTTGATAAAAAGAGAGAGAAAACCAACAAATGTCCAATGGAAAGTCGAATCACGCACACTGTACTACCAAATATTTGTTGGGCGTGGGCTGCGTGACAAACATGTCTGAATCATCTCATATTTTCTGGCTCTCAAGAGTTCAGGCTCCACTCCAGACTTTTCTTAAGGCCAGGGATTTGGATTCCAGGAGCAAGAACACCTCATTATTACCGAGAGACATGGATCATTGAAGATTCTCCTGAGAATACTTACCAAGATATAATACAAGCCATTGAATCCGTCCAGTTGAGGAAAAAAATGGCAAATTAGAAAAAACAGATGAAGAACAGTTATTTATCCAAGTTCTTGCATTCACTCCATATTGTAACTGGTTGGATATTTTAGAAATACAATTTGATACATCGCTAACACAGTCAGGTAGGACACTAACTCTACAGTACATACAGACCAGGCTACACACTACAAACATCTTTTTGTACTTGTTGTATTATGAAATGCTGTACAATTAATTGTACATTGCAAAGTTACTTTCACTTCTCTTTTAGCGACAACTGTTCATGTCAAATGTTTTTCTAGTGGAGTTTTGCCACTGTAATACCACTTAGCTTTGTATGGAATATTCATGTTTTGTTGGGCACCATTTGGGATAAAGGTTTAAATGAGAATCGTGTCATGACAATTAGAGATGCCATGAGTTTGGCGGTCAAATGTTGAAACAAGGGGAAGACCCTGTTAATTAATTACGGATGTTAAAAACCCAGTATTGTTTACATTTAAATGTGTGTTTTATTGAATTTAACAAAATATTTTGATAATTAAAAGTTTTTAATGTCAAAAAACATGATGGGAGACATAGTTCTATTAAGAAATAGATTACTAGAGGAGTTACAAAATTAAATGATATTTTTATACCATAGTTATGCTGCTATTGTAAGGTATTAAACAATTTGATAAGCTTTAAAGTTTTAAACTGAAAAACAATGGTTGTGCTAAAAAAACTGTCTGTAAAATAAATTCATTAATCTACTATTTGTAGAAGAAGGAGGTTAATTCAATGCACATTTAACACAATATTTAGTGGACATAAGTTTGAATAGATAATCTTTTTAGTTTTCTTGAAGATTTTAACAACATTTCTGAGCACTATACTTAACAAGGATCTATGTATAATTTCATTGGGTTAGTTTTATAGGGTTCTTGTTAACTGACATTAGTATTATTTGCTCTCAAATACTATAATAATAATACCTCTTGTTCTTGTATGTAAATTTAATGATTCTTTTAGTTTGCTTAAGAACAACAAAGGATTAACTAGGACAATGTTTGTGGTATGTTGCAATTGAACGGACTGAAATTTGCATTGTTATTTTAAGTTTGTTTTGTAAATAACAATACTGCAACTATGTCTTGATTCTATATGACAGCCCAATACATTGCAGAGAGTCATATAATATATACATTGATAGTTGCACTGGACAGCCGATGTTACTGATAGTCACCCAGTGATTTTCGTTGACATAAATGATTTGTACAAACTGTCCTCTCTGGATTTCAAACCCCAATGTTGTGTCCAGTATAGTTGGTTGAAGTCCACCAATGTGTGGATGAGCTTCTCTTGTTAGTTTCTGGGCACCAGTGATAACATCACTCAGTCATCTACCATTCATTAGTGATTTTATGTCTGATGGAATGAATGCTAATTCTTGTATCCGTTGGGATATCTTTCTTATTGTTATGTTCACATACTCTATTGGAAAAGAACTGAGAATGAAGTGAAGCAATCAAAGTACACAGACCTTCAGAATTGAGTGCCCATTTTTTTTTTTGTTTTTCTTTTAATGTGAATTGCTGCCATTTCCTCCTTTTGATCACAGCTAATGATGAGCTTCTTTTATATATCTGTTTCCTCTTGTTGATAAGAGTATATATAGTATACCAATGCTCATGTCTTTCTTTTGTTTTGAAGGATGACACTAATAATTGATTACTTGTTGTATTTTTATTTTAAATAGTTTACTTTCACTATGTACATCTTTTATTGGAAAAATAGTTTAACTGACAACATAAAAGAAGAAAAGAAAATATATGTGTCAAAACGATTTTTAAAACGCACTCTAGATCTGTAAGGTGTTGTATTAATCACATTTAGTAACTTAGTGTATAACAAAATGATTACATTAATTTCTTTTTTTACAAATTGATACTTAAATTTAACACCATCTCTTAATCATCTTTTATGATGATAGTACTAGCTTCTGTGGGTTCAATAGGATAGCTCATGAATATTATTAGATTAATACCTACATAATTAAACTTGTGACCACGCCCCTAATAAAAATCAAAACTGAACTTTAGTACTGTGTATGTGAAAGGAGAGAGAGAGAGTGAGATGGCTGAGGCAGGCATTACTGAGACCGAGACGTCTTATGGAAAATGAAGAACCACCAGCTACGAAACCAATCAAGAGAGATGGCACGAGGTATCTAAGTTATAAGGCGATATATTTGTAATATATATATAAATTCAAAGTGTTAACAATAAATTTAGGCATATTTCAATGCTTTCTTGTGTCAGTTTTTTTTCTTTTATAGTATTGATATTATGATGAAAATACAGCATGAAGTGTGAAGCTATAAAAGGTTACTAGCATCTTCAATAATGGCTGGGCCTATTTTTTGCTAGGCAAATAAACAATAGCATAGCTAAGCTTGTTCTTCTAGCATGTCATTAAATAGCATTAAAGAGAATGTTATGTCTCTATTTAAAATGATTTATCATCAAGTATTTAAGATTAATTGTTATAACGCTACGACGAAGAGTGGATGTCTTAATAGCAGGGGCACGCACACACACACACACTGTCAGCATATCTGTATTGATTATCCTATTAAGTGTGACGAAAAAAGATGAAAGACCAAGCCCTCTATAAAATGTTGGTATTACTTTTTGTTGTTGCCATGGCTACAATTGATAAAATATAGTATATAGCATGTGCTGTTACATAATGTGAATGTTGGGATGTTTTAATCTTACTTTGATGTACAGGGTTTTTAAAAAGACCGCCCCTAACACCAAGGTGAGTGGTAGAAGTCTGTATTGTTATGATATCTCTCTCTCTCTCTCTTCTCACCTACCATAAAGATACAGTATATGTAGGGAAACGTGACTTTGTTGATCATATTACAGAGGTAGATCCAATAGGTAAACAAGATTGATATTATTTTAGATTATATTACATATCATATTTATTAAATAGATGGATGGTTTTGATTGATCAAGAATACTTTAAAAAAAGAAAAGCAAGAAAAGACAGAAAAAGTTACAGAGGACAATAGATGAATGATGAATGTATAAACAAAATGATTGGACAAAGTTATATGGGGACACAACAACTAATAGACTATTGATATACCATATAAAACTATTGTTATATTTTTTGGTCCTTTCCTAGTTTTGCACAGAGTTCTTGTCGGTTTTCGTTATGGTCGAGGACGATCTTGATGTTTGGGTCTCAATTTTCGCAGAGATCTTGTAGATGTAAGTCACACACACACACACAGTTTGGTTTACCTGATGATTAACTTTTATAATTACAGGAGAGAAGTCAAGTTTTACCCACATCCTGATCCATCTAAACCTCAATTATGGACACTCTTACAAGTTCGACTTCTTAAGAAATTAGGCAGAAATGCTATCCATTTTACTTTCAGTGTTGAGGACACCAAAATTAATAGCACTATTTTAAAAATGTACATTATACAACAAGGGAAACATCCTCTACAAGGACATGTAACGAGTATTTTAATTTCCTTGGAAAAGAGATCACTTCTATTGTCTAATGTTTCCAGAAAAATGCATTTAGTGGGAGTGATTTTATTATGATATAATAATCTCATAGGAATTGATATTATAATGAAATTTATGCAGCAAATATCATTATACATAATAGATTTTTAATGGTTCTATTTCTTTATTGTAGCTAAGGAAGGACTGCCTCATCAGTTCTTTAAACCCTCTCAGGGTGCAGGCTCTCAGGATGACTGAGAAAGTAAGAATGATAATAAATACTTTTAATCCTATTGTAATAGCGAGTGTGGGAGTTGATTTTATTCTACGATGTTATGTTGCTAAAGTATGGGAAGACAAAAAAATTGAGAAAAGGGTAAGAGCTTTAGGGTTTGATATTTTAGTAGCCAATGTCAAACTATATTAATTTAATTTCAATTAAAGATATATTTTATAAGAGGAAATGTTAATCACCACATCAAACACAATATTACATCTCAAATATAATAATTCAATTTATTAGGAACTCTGTACGTTGGCTATTAAAAAGATTACTCATGCTTCAGATGGGCATAAACAAAGGGTAAGTTTATCTCTGTTAATTTAATAAATTTCTTTTTAGCCAAGCTTTGAATTAACAAAACAATATATGTTGAGTTCACATCCACTGATTGTTGAAGCTAATCTTGATAAAGGGGTAAGTAGAAGTGAAGAAAGTCCTAATGATTACTAGTTAATTTAATGTTCTGTATGAGGTTGATCCTAGTGATTACTAGTTAATTAATGTCCTGTATGAGGTGGACCTAGTGTGTGCTTGTAATTGTTTTAATACGTGGAATTACAATGAAAAAATGAGATACTTATTAAGAATACATAAAGTGGTTACTAACTTAGGAATTATTATGACTATTTATGTAAAACATATGTTGTTTTACATTTTAGACATATTATCACGGTGAACAATACGTTTGTCAAACATTTCACTTGCAAACAGGATCATCAAAGACACTTAAAAAGATTAGAATATCAGGTATGTGATTGGACCAAGATATATAATGACACACTCTCTCTCTCTTTCTCTCTCTCTAGTGAGGAATTTGCTGTGCAATTTGTTTATTGCTAATTTCTGAGTATAAATGCACTGTAGCAGAGTTAGAATCAGTGTAAGTAGATGTGGTTATATATTATGTATGTTTAATACCCTTCACTAATTAGTGATCCAATTTATTTAATTTAGAGAGGGGTTCCCATAACTACTGGATCTTCATTACAAAGTAGTTTTGAAATCCACTCTCTCCTCAAGGATAACAGGGGGAAGATATCAAATAATTGTCTTGTCAAATCTCTCTCCTCAGGACAAAAAGGCCTTGCTCTAGATGGTCAAATAAAAACATGAAGATACCTGCCTTGACTTCATCAACAATGTAAGTCCCATATAATTATATATCTCAAGACATTAAGTATATAGTTAAGTATATTACTGTATAATAGAAACAATTACTTTTATTATATTACTGTATATATATAAACAATACTTTAGGTATATTTACTATATAATAGATAAAAAAATACTTAGTAATATTACTATATAAAGCATACTACTTTAATATATTATATAAATATTAAAAATAATACTTTTTTCATTCATATAGTCTTCCTCTGGAAAAACAGAGGGAACCAGAGAAGTCCGAGGAGAACCTTGGAATTGTAGTTCATTACAGTGTTTAAAGTACGCTGTATCGTAGCTTTGGATCGTAAGAAATATATGTACATATATATGTACATGTTAAGTGGAACAGCTGGTCAAGGGGTGTTGCTAGTAACAATAACACTAGTGTGTTGTTTTAGTTCACTAATATAAATTCAATTGTAGTTTTAATAAGATAAAACAAACTCTACACTATGTAGTACTACTTTCTTTGGTTGAACCTCCTAGTTGTAGATTTTTAGTTATTAATATGTAAAAAGGTCAAATTCATTGTCTTTTATCCTAGTGACCTCACCCTGGAACTCCCATTCACTCGACCATCCTAAACCAAAGGAAGTGTTTGTTTCCCAAGTCGTAACTCGCCTCCACGTTACTCAGCTCTCCTCTTTTAACGATGTCAAAGGGGAGGGAGAAGGAAGTGAAGTGAGATTAGGACCCAGGCTACTGGTAACGAAGCCAGTGGAAAAAGTAAAGTGACTATACTTATTAGTTTGTTATTCTCTTATTCACTTGTAGCTCCGTGTACCAGCAGCTGATGATACTGTGTCTGTTTGCATTGATATAATTGATCATAATCTCATTACCTTGATAAGTAAGTAAGGAAAAAGGAGGATGATTGGAGGAAGTGGTGATTAAATTATCTGTATATCTGTTTTTTGTGGTTACTATAGAGATGAAGATGGCCAATGACAAAGATGATTTTGTTTTCGAAAGAGTGTGGTTCGTCTCAGAGCTGCAGGAATGGAAGAGAACAAGAAACTGAAGCATAATGTGGCCTACAGCTGACATTATGGTCAACCCACTCATTCATCTATCAACAAAGAGTTATTTTTATTATTACCAGTTGTAAAATAAAGATAAGAGATTATTATGTAAAATAATTAAAGAACAACAAGTCTGAGTTTGTTTCCTTGATGATATTTTCAAGTAATTTTTATTACATGTATTATTTATTATAGATTATTATAAAATGTTATATTAAATATTGTAGATATAAGATATTACAGGTTCTTTAATTATTCAAGAGTTGTGGTAACTTTAATGGGGGTAGTCGTTTGGTGGTTGATTTGTTAACTAGACAAACTAGTGGTTGTTGTAAAACTGCGTCAGCACAGATTGCCGAACTGGATCAAGGAGCCCGTGACCATATTATGTAGTGTGAACACCACGGCCAATTATCTTGCATGGCTTTCACTCTAGTGGAGAATCCTTCTAAAAATGGAACTTTGTATATAGTTTTTGAGGAGGTCTTTGTAATGTGGGAAGACGTCTCGGGGTGGGATTGCGTGGATATTGGCTGTAAAGATTTTGAATCATCACTCTGTTGTGTTTTATGGAGGTGACGTCGTTTCCAGTTCCTGAAATTAACAAGAGATGATATGGTGTACAGTCATGCTGACTTCACCTGACACAAAAGAGTTCACTATTTCAGAAGATCTAAATTGATATACTGGTGAGCTGGGAGGAGGGGAGGCAAAAACTAACTGGGGGGAAAAATTTGTCATTTTAATTAGGGGGGGGAAGCGAAGATTTTGGCTTTCAAACTTCTTATTTAGCGCCGAACGCTGAATAACCCAAGGCCATCTTTTGGGAGCCAATTTTTTTAGTTATTT